>NC_143556.1:146660000-146760000 GCF_054136105.1 Typopeltis vanoorti
GGCTATTAGGTTTTTTAGTATACCATACTGTTGTGCTGGATGATGGTGTGTGAATGTTTGTTCATATATCTTCCACTATGTATAGTCCTTCTGCAAGTAGAAAAAGATAATCCTTTCTTTTAGTGTTGCATGGTGATCAACATTCATTTTAGAAATTATGGACTTTACAACCGTGTTATAAATTTAACTTTGTTGTGTTGTATATCTTACTTCTTCGTATTTTGTTGTGTCATCCTACCTTGCTAACTGTTCCATTTATGTTGGTTTGTTAGTCTTATCTTATCTCTTAAATTTCCGGTTTTTACTTGGTTAGTTGTTGAATGATGCTCATTTGAATATAAAAAAAAATTATATTATACTGTGCTACCCTATATTCAGATTAGTCTAAATAATATAGAGGAATCAATCATCAACTAAACTTATATTATCACTTTATCTTCAGGCTGAAGTTATTACTAGTATTTAAGGCTTCTGCAAAGGTCCAATTAATTTTATGAGCAATGAAAGAAAATCAGGCAAACACCCAAGTTTAACTCAACAAAGAAAAGATTTAATGTGGAAAAGTACATATACATTTAAGTATAACTATCTGAAAAAGGTTATCTAATTAAAATATTATAAGAATTCATATTCAGACATTAATATCTTCTCAATTAGGTTTGAGGATCTTGAGTAATGTTAACAATTGTTAATGCATAAAGCATTAGTATTTCTCTGACATATTTCTTTCTATCCAAGTGGATGAATCATATCATAAATATATCAGCTCAGTTTAAAGTATTCAGAATAATCACAATCCATAAATTATCAAACATTCATTTATCAGTTCTTTATGTTCAGTCAGTCAAGTTGAAAACAGTTCTTAAAAGTTCGACCTTCCAAATGTTACAATAATTAATCTTATGACAGGCTACACTATAATTTTTCTCAGTCAGCTAACACTCAATAGAACAACATGAGACTTATTATTTCGAGGGGAAAGTACTTTAATACATCTAACATCTGATCATTAATCGACATAACACCACAGCTAAGGTCAAAATATATCCGACGGAGTTAACATTTATAGCTTCACAGGTTACAGAAAGGACAACTCTTACCAGGTTACTGCTTCTACACATCGAATTCTTGTTTATATCCTGAGTAACATTATAAACAGTAAGCTAAAGAAACTATGATTTGATCACCGGTTATTCTACTGGCATGACTTCTAGTGGAAAAAAAAAAATTACAAATTAATTATTTAGAAACTACATCAAAGCTAAATTCTATTTAAGAAAAATAGAAGTTTTCTTAAATAGTATTTAGCTTTGATGTAGTTTCTAAATAATTAATTAATTTTTTTGTACTTTCACTAGAGGTCATGCCAGTAGAATAACTGGTGATCCAATCATTGTTTCTTTAGCTTACTGTGTGTAATGTAACTCAGCTTGTCCTTGTATATTTGTATAGTAAGATATACTCCAGATGATGATCTTAATATGAAGATTGAAACGTTGGGAAATTTAAAAGAGTGGGTTTGAATTCTGCTGTGGGCATGGATGTTTGTGATTGTCTGTGAAAGTACTGGTGGTGGTGGTAGATGATGAAGGTTGGTGGAGTAGTGAGACGAAGAGTTGTAGAGTAGATGCCCTCCCTCGATGAGTCTTTGGTCTCCCTGGAGGTGTGATAACACAGTTGTAAAGTCCATAATTTCTAAAAGAAAGAAAAAGATAAACCATTTAAGAAGACGTGTGTAGTGTATCTAGGAAGGGTAGACACTTATTTGATTCCTTTTTTCATTATAAAGTGGATTTTAAGATGTTGGCTGTTTGGGGAACAAGTACATTTGGCATCCTCATTATGGAAACTTGAGTCTAGTAGCAGACCATGCTTTGGACACCCTTTCACACAGGATTAGATAGAAAAAAGAACTACACAGAAAATCATTACAAGTCAGAAACTATATCTTAAAATGACTGTTTCCCTGATTTTTGGTACCCTGATACAGTCATACTTATTGAAGTTTTAAAGCTACTGCTGATTCCAAAAACAGTCTCTCTGACTTGTAATGATTTCTGCATAGCTCTTTTTTCCACCCAATCCTGTGTGAAAAGGTCTCTAAGGCACAGTTTGCTGGACAAGTTTCCATAACGACGGTGCCAAATGTATTTGTTTTCCCAAACAGCCAACATTCTAAAATCCATTTTATAATGAAAAAGGAATCAAATAAGTGTCTCCCATTCCTATATATATATATCCAACAACAGCATAGCTAATTAGAACTTTGGTTCTTTGTGTTGTTCATTACAAATTTAAACTTTTCCCACTATTACCTAATCGCTGTTTGCATATCCTGACAAACCTGTTTGTGCTCCGAAGATGTTGGGTTGAAAATCAAACAAGTAGGTGTTTGTGTTTTGTGTTGTGAATTAAACTATTATAATGGCCTGGTTAGCCGAGTGGTTAGCTTATCTGCTCTCCAGCCAAAAAGCTGTGGACATGGATATTTGTAATTGTCTGAAAATAGTACTAGTAGTGGTGGTCAGCAGTAGATGGCATTGGTGTAGATGATGAATGTAGTTGTGCTTGGTGGATTGGAGTGGTGGAGATGGAGAGCTGTAGGCGCACTCCCTCAATGAGTCTTTGGACTTCCTGGAGGTGTTATGTAATAATAATAATAATAAAAATTCAACAAGAACTGTTGAATTTTTATTATAAAGAAACAAGCCTTTCTACTTGTCTTTCTATCTTGAAATGTGTTTCCTCCTTGAAACAAAAACATAGTGGTAATCAATATCTAAGCATCCACACTGAGTTGCTCATTTTGATCACCTGTGGATCTTCTCTATTACCATTTCTTCATCAAGAACCCAGGTGAGAAAATTTGTACACAGTAGTACTAGTGTGGTCATAACAAAGTCTTATTAAAGAGGGATAGTGATTTTCTTATCATATTTGTCAGTGATTCTTAACATCTAAGTGATCTGTTGAGCTATTTTGTGCACTTTTGCAATTGGCCCTCTAAACTATGACTCTGCTATACCACTATTCTTTAAAGTTGTTCTTCCTTTAGCATTCTTTTTACATGGTATAAATGAGAAGAGATCATTTGCTGTTTTGTAATTAAATAATTTATAAACTAACTTTACTTTGCTTTAATTATGTGATTATCATTATTTTGACTTTACTGACTTACATAAATTCATTAGGTACTTTATCAATGGCTAATGCAGGACCAAACACAAATGGCTCTCAGTTCTTCATCACAACTGTAAAAACAAGTTGGTAAGTTTTTGTTACATATTAAGAATAAATGGATTTTTGAGATGATTGGTAATGATAAGCTTCAAATATGTGTAAATTTCCTTGTTAGATATTAGCACTGGTATTATATTGTGTAGATTTCCATTGTTAGAACCAAAGATTCAATAGTATATAAATAAACTGCTCTCACAGATTCCAGATCCTGTCTATAGCTTTGCAAATGGCAGTACACTCCATTCCTCCTTTTCGTTTAACAAACCTTGTAGTCCAATTGTAGAACCCTCAAGATCCACCATGACCAATGTCCTGAACTCCTATTTCCTAGCTGTTTGGATGAGGCAAGGGCAATGCTGTAGACTTTAATGCTACCAAAACTCCATCCTATCTGACCTCTCACAAAAAAGAACTTTCATCTCTTCTCCTAAGCTTCAATAATAACCTAATATCCAAATAATTAGATTTCTCTTCTTGGAATGACCTTCATCTCCAATCTTTCCTGCCACAAACACATCTCAAACCATAGGTTCTGCAGCTGCCAAAAAAGCTCAGTACTTTTCCCACTCAAAACACTACTTCACACTTTTATAGCTGCTAACTATATGCAAATTCCTGCTAGTGATGAGCAGTAGATGGGGTTGTGTGGAATATGGGATATTCCACACAACCCCAACAACATCAACCATGGAATATGGGATAGTGCACCAAAATCCTCTCAAAGATTGCTCAGTGCTATCAAAAAGAGGACAATCCAGTTAATTAATGATCCTCTCCTGTAGACTTTGTTTGTCTTATACCTGTTCTACAGATATCTGATTAAGTCACATATGGACTACCCTGCACAGATTTGGTTGCCTGGTTTTCAAAAGGATGAAGAGATATTGGAAAGGTTCCCAAAGTAATTGACTAATCTGGTTTCTGAAATGCTGAATATGAAGAAAGGTTTAGAAAATAGATTTGCAGAGTCTAGTGGATAGGGATATGATAGAGACATCAGTTGGCAAGAGGTTTTTATCAAATTAATGTTGAAGAGATTTTTATGGAATGGCTTCAGATGAGAGAGCAAGAGGTCATCTCTAGAAGCTGTATAAGGAGGATGTGAGAAGCAGATTTTTGCATGAAGAGTGGTGAATCATTGGAATGTGGTGACCCCAGAGAATGTGAATATATATATATATTATTACATGACACTTGATTTCAGGAGAGCACTGTACTCGACTCATCTCATCATCATCTCCTCTACTTAATTCTGCAACTGCCATCTACATACAACACCATCTACTGCTCATCACCAACAATAGTATTTTTTGTCTGTAAATTGCATGTGTTCTCATTCCAATTTGTCTGTATGTGGGATGAAAAACTCTGCTACCTCCATATGAGATCAGTTAATTCACCTTCAGTTGAAAAAGCTCATATAAAGATTCCTCTCAGCATGATGAGCATTGAACTCAGCTCTTTTCGATTCAAATGGTGCAACATCCCATTGTTGTTATTCCAAATGCACTATGGGGGAGGAGAGAGAGAGATCTCCTGTGATGAGTCACTCCATGGAGGTCTGAAGATAATTTTAACTGTTATTCTTCATCTTTATAGATGATATGAATTACATTATGAAAAAAAAAACAACTGAAATTAAACTCGATGTCAGAATTAGAGATATTAATCTCAGCCCTTTATTTTGTACAGCTAACACTCTGCATCTAAACAAATTCGAGTCTTCAGGACTAACTGAATAACTGCTGTAACACATTTGGTATAAACATAGTAATAAAAGATAAAAACTATGAAAATGAGCAAGAATATGGAAAACATGAACAATCTTGAAAACCTGAAGACCAAGTAAAATATTTTAGCTATTGGGGCATAATTTTGTAATTGAATAGAAAATTAAATTTTGAAAGAAATGAGAGAATCAGCTGAGCCAGTTGAATAAATAAATATATATAGAACATGGCTTAAAACAAGCTTAATGAATGTGAGAAGTTCAAATAGTTAATTGAAAACTAGAAACAACAAATGAGTTCTGAGGAAAATTTTTCTTTTGATATACGATTAGTTTTTGTGCAAGGAAAAAAAAAATCTAAGATTGATGACTTTGGAGTGCCTTAGAAATTCTAAGTGTAAGGTCTAAATGATAGAAGACAATGATGTGAAGACTGGAGACATGACACAACAGATTAATTTAGGAAGTTGTTTGCAGATGATGTGAAGCTAGGAAGGGTTATTAGTAATAGTGCAGATGTGGCAGCCCTGCAAAAAGATTTGAATAAACTGGAGAGATGGGCAAATGAATGGGGGTGTCAATTTAATGCAGCAAAATGTAAAGTCTTGAAGTTTGGGATACATCGATGGAAGGCAGCATACTCTGTTGGAGGAGCTGTACTGGAGGAAGTAGGGGAGACAAGAGATCTGGGAGTGATGGTTGATAGAAACCTGAAATTCAGGGAACATATTGGAAAAGGTGGTGAAGGTAACCCAGAGAATTGCTACAATACTGAGACGGATGCTGACCGGCAGAAATAAGAGTTATCACTCTATTCTCTAAGACCCTGATCAGACCACACTTGGGCTATTGTTCTCAGATTTGGTCCCCATGATTTGAAGGGAATAAACTAACTGTGGGAAGGGTACAGAAGTGGTTAACAAAAATGGTTTCAGGACTATACAATGTTGGTTATGAGGATCAGCTGAGGGAATGTGGACTGCAAAGTTTCGTAGATAATATGATTAAGACCTTTAAACTGTTGAGAGGTAATTACGGGGTTGACACTAGGGAGTTCTTTCACTTGGTGGAACAGGGGGAAGGAGCGAGGACAAGGGGCCATCCCTGGAAGTTACAAAAGGAAGCTGTGAACAGAGGGTGAGGATTGGTTTCTTTGCATGGAGGGTTGTTGAACCATGGAATGCATTGCCTGATAGTGGTGAGAGCATGAACAATCAATGAGTTCAAGAGTAGTATGATAGACTGTTTTCTAGGAAGGACCTCCCATGATGGGTCTTTTGACTCCATGAAGGCCTGAATCATAATAATAATAAAAAAAATGTTCATAGGAAATTAGTAATAACGTAAACTTAAATTATATAATATTACCATAGTATCGTCTATTTCACTTCCTCTTAACTTTGGTTTTTCATCCTGCCAAACATGCAAACTAGTTGACTTAATAGATTTAATATACTGGATTCAATAAGCCTTGAGTTTGATGAATTACACCTAAAGCAACTAAATGGATTAACAAGTGTTCACAGGTTCACAGGAATGCTGGAAGTAGAATAAGAGAAAAAAAAAAAAAAATTCTTAGGAGGTTCATTATGTGCCATGCAATGTGTTAGGAAAATTCCAGGAAGGAGACTTTTTTGTTTAGAGATTATGATAATTTCTGAAAGCAAGATTACAAAGTAAACTTACTTTTGCATTTGTTATAAGAAAAAAAATTAAACTTCTAGTTTTACTAAAATAGAAGGTGACAAGTATCAATTTTGTAGCAATGAATTATTTAGAGAACATTTAAAATTGTGAAGGAATATGGTTTGTCAAAAAAAAAAAAAAATGTAATGTACTTGTCATTAGCAAAAAAAGTGAATTTTCTAGATAACTGAAAATGAATGAGTAAGTGAAACAGCTGTCTGGTAAAGTTTAACACTCTCACTAACAGTGTGCAACCAGACAGAAGCCCTATATAAGAACAAAGTAAATTATGTAAGTTATTAAGCTGTTGCTGTTTCACTAAACATTTGGATGGTTGTTGTTTGGAATTAGTCAAAACAACTGAGGCTAAGCAGCCAATGTATTGTTTGTCAGCTTGTTAGTTTGGCTATTTTGCAGGATGAACTAATTTCTGGTAGGAAAAACCTGTCAGCTAACTCACAACTTCAGTTTTTGGAGCACAATTTACCTGGTATACAGCAAAATGCAATATAATCAAATGACCAGTGGAAACAATCCAAAATAATAATGAAAAAAATGGAGAACTAGTTATGTGTATGCCCAGTGGATGAATACATATATAAGCAGAGGTGTAGCTAGGGAGGAACGGAGGGAACAGTCTGCCCCGGGCTGCACTTTGAACCTTTAACTTTTGCAGTTAATTTTAAAATACAGTCTCAATAACTCATTTCCAAATATTGTAATACAACTGCGAATTTTCCTCACAATTGCTGTAAGTGTTGCTAGTTGTGAGAGGAGTTTTTCTAAATAAAATTGATTAAGAATTACCTACATTACTATGAAATAGACTTCACCAATGTCATCGATGATTTTGCTAACAGAAAAAAGCAAGAAAAATAACATTTTAGAATGTTGAAATTAAAGTTTTACTTCAAAAATAAACATAGTGTTTTAATTTATTTCCCTATACGTTATTTTGACTTCTTGTAGTATTTTTGGTGTGTATTGAGAGGGGCGGCAAAAGCTCTAGCTACACCACTGTATATAGGTAACTTATGGCTGAAGGTAGTCTTAAAATAAGACTCACATTTTGAGCTGTTTTGGAATTATGGCTATTAATTGTGTGTTCTTTTTTCAATTTTCCCATTTTGCTAGATGAAAGATCTGCACCTCTGTGTGAGACCTATAAAAAAAAAGTGACTTATGTTGACTCCCTGTTGATCTTAGTGTCCCTTACTTCTAATAAGCTAGATGCTCCCTTCTTCTATGAATCTAGAAACTTTAAACCAATAATATAAACATTTATGCAGCTCAGAAATCATTTTAGTACAACTCTGGTGTTGCAGTTTTTGTGTTTATTTTACAAATCTGTTGTGTTACTGCTCTCATTTATTTCCTTTTCCCCATTTGAAATACCTATATCAGCAATGAACTATTATGTAGTTAGCAGTCAACATGCTAACTTTATTAGAATGAAACAGATAAGTATAAGACATAATACTACCAATTAAAATGAAAAATATTACATAATTTATCACACAATTTTCAATCAGGTCTCACATCAGTACGCTGAATATCAAAAAAAAGGTGCAGAACTGTGTTGATAATGATCGTGAGACTTATTGTAGTTTAAGTGAATTCACTTTGGTTGTTTAAGTCTTAAATAAAACAAAGTAAGGTTGGATTATGCCAAACATGGTGTTAGAGTCAACATTTTACTTTAAAAGGAATCAATGATCTGTAAATTCATATAAAGTACCAGTCGCTTAGAATTGAAGGATATACAGAAAATGGTTTGGTGTAAGATAATGATGCAAGCTATCATCTATTATTCAATCTGTATAGTTCAACATTCTGAACGAAAATGTTATTAAACCTAATAAAGGTGAGTGAGTAGAAGGTATATGAGATATTAAATAAACTTGATGTTAATAAGGCAGTAGAACTAGATAATATTCATTGCATCTCTTCAAGGAATGCTCTAGGAAATTAATAGCACCCTTGGCACACCTGTTTAACATGAGTCTTGCAATAGAACAAACCTCAAAGAAGTGGAAAGTGGAAAAAATTGTTCTTCTTCAAAGAAGAGAGAGAGATAAGTGAGGCCACAAATCATAGTCCAATTTGTATCTTCAGTTGTTAAGACATTAGCAAGGTTAGTGAGGATTAGGGTTCAAAATTGGGTTGGTGACAGCAGTATTCCCTATGATGGTCAGCATGGTGCTCGTTAGGGGAAGTCACGCTTCATAACCTGCTAACTAAATTGAAGCAGATGGGATTGAATAAGAGACTAATGAGTTGTCGAGATGATTGACTGTCAAATAGGTATATCTTAGTAGGTTGTGTATGGAGAGTGGTATTCCAAAAGAGGATGGTCACTAGAAGAACGCCATAGAGGTTTGTTTAAGGGCCATTATTGTTTAACTTGTATGTTAATGATATTGTGACAGGCTTAACTGGAGATATGCAGTTGTTTGCTGATGATGCAAAGTTGGGAAGAACTGTGAGGAGAAGAGTAGATGACCTTGTGAGTGGAGTGGAACTGTCAGTTTGCTATCACGAAATGAGGATAGATTGAGAGTATGTGGATTACAGACTCTGGTTAACAGAAGAAAGAGGGGGTGATGTGATAGACTTTTGAATGTGTGTTATAGGATATCATTTGATGAAATTTTTCGTTATATGGAAGGTGGGGAGAGAACACGGGGGCATCCATGGAAGTTTTATTATTATTATTCAGGCCTCCATGGAGTCAAAAGACTCATCGTGGGAGGTCCTTCCTAAGAACATAAAGTCTGTCAAGACTCATCGATGGGAGGTCCTCCCTAAGAAACATAGTCTGTCATACCACTCCTTAAACTCATTGACCGTTCTCGCTCTCACCACTCCATCAGGCAATGCATTCCATGGTTCAACCACCCTCCACGCAAAGAAACCACTCCTCACCCTCTTGCTCACAGTTTCCTTTCGTAACTTCCAGGGATGGCCTCTTGTCATCACTCCTTCCCGCTGTTCAACCAAGCAAAAGAAATCCCCAGTGTCAACCCTCTAACCACCGTTCAACAGTTTAAAAGTCTCAATCATATCACCTCTCCTTCTTCTATCCACCAAACTCTGCAGTCCACATTCCCTCAGCCAATCCTTATAACCAAAATTGTACAGTCCTGAAACCATCTTTGTCATCCGTCTTTGTATCCTTTCCACAGTTAATTTATCCCCTTCAAATCCTGGGGACCAAATCTGAGAACAATAGTCCAAGTGTGGTCTGATAAGAGACTTATACAACGGAATGATAACCCTCTTATCTCTGCAGATCAGTGTCCTTCTCATAATTGCAGCAATCCTCTGTGTTACCTTCACCACCTTTGCAATATGTCCCCTAAATTTCAGGTTTTTATCGATCATCAACCCCAGATCTCTTGTCTCCCCCTACTTCCTCCAGTATAACTCCTCCCATAGAGTATGCAGCATCCCATTGATGTTTCCCAAACCTCAAGACCTTACATTTTGCTGCATTAAACTTATACCCCCATTCACTTGCCCATCTATCTAGCTTATTCAAATCCTCTTGCAGGGCTATCACATCTGCACTATTACTAATAATCCTTCCCAGCTTCACATCATCCGCAAACAACTGAATATCCCCTTGCAATCCACTGGCAATGTCATTGATATAAAGGTTAAACAATATAGGTCCTAGTACCGAGCCCTGTGGGACCCCACTCGTACCCCTCTGCCTCCTTGAAACTGCTCCACCATACACAACTCTCTGATACCTATCAGACATCCAATCCTGAATCCAGTTGACCAATCTGACATCCAGACCCATATGCTGCAACTTAAATATCAACTTATCATGTGGCACCGTGTCAAATGCCTTTGCTAAGTCTAAGAAAATTGCAGTATATGCCTTTCCCTCATCTAATGTTCTTGTAACTTTATTATTAAAGGCTAGCATATTGCTAAAACAAGAGCACCCTTTCACAAATCCATGTTGACTCTCACAGATAACATTACCCTCATCTGCCCAATGCTCTATACAGTCCCTCACTACTTTCTCCAAGATACAACTACTGATGACACACAGACTGGCCTATAATTAGGCATTCCAGTCTGTTACCACCCTTATGCAATCGCACTATCTTACCTTCCTTCCATTCCCTGGGCATCTTTCCCACAGCCAGAATTTCATTGAAAAGCCAGGTTAAAGGTACTGTCAGTTCCTTAGCACATTCTCTCAAAATTCGTGGTGAAATACCATCCAGTCCCAAAGCTTTACTTACATCCAGAGTACTCAGTATCTGAAACACACTCTCCTCCTGTACCTCTAAACCTCGAACCTGCCCTATCCCTCTAGCATTAAAACTGACATCTCTAAGATGAAATACTCCAATAAAGTGTTCATTGAACAATTCCACTATGTCCTCTGCATCAGTCATTCTATTCCCATTTTTATTCCACAATATCATTCTTCCACAGTCATTTCTCCTCTTACTGGCCACATATCTAAAAAATTCCCTAGGATTTTCTTTGGATCTTAGGGCCAATCTCCTCTCATATTCCAGTTTCGCTTTCCTTACCACACTAGTCACTCTTCTGGCCAGTGTCTTATATTCTTCGTGCATCTTCTCTTCGCCTTTCTCCTTATATCTCTTCCATAGCCTCTTTTTTGCATGCAATTTCTATTTAATATTGTTTGTCATCCACTTTACTCCAAATTGTGTCCTCTTCTTCACTCTTGGTATACAACTTACCATTGCTGCTAACAAATATTCTCTCATAATTTCCCATGCACTAATGATATCCCGGCCTTCCAATTCCTCCCTCCATGAAACTTCCCGAAGTTGACGTCTAAGATTATTATAATCACCTGCTTTATAATTCCACATAAGTTCCCATCTCTTTGATACTCCTCCATGTCTATTCATTTTCCAAGTCAAAACCATATGGTCACTCTCTCCAACTGGTGAGAGAGATGTCATCTCAGCTATTATCAACTCTTCTGATGCTATAACCAAATCCAAAACTCTTGAACCTCTTGTTCCCTCTGTTACATGTTGCCTAAGACATTTGTCCCTCAAGAATTCTAGAAATTCCATTCCCCTATTGCTACATGCATCTTCCTCTCTCCAATTTATACTACTGTAGTTAAAATCTCCCATAACAATCATTCTTCTTGCACTTGCCAAACTTAACTGTCTAAACATCTCCTGGGTCTGTAGCAACACCCCACTAAATATCCTGTCTTGACTACCTCTACCTCACACTGTATGCTCTCAAAATCATTTGTCTCACTTCCTTCCAAAGCCTCCACTCTTAGAGGACATAGGTCATCATTTATCATAAGCAGCACCTCACCACGCTTTCCCCTCCTATCCTGATGAAAAATGCTGTACGCAGCGACTTCTATTCCTGTTATTATATCCCCTTCTGTCAACCACATCTCAGTGATCCCAATAACTTTTGGCCATTGCTATCTGTGCCACCAATTCCTCTCCCTTATTCTGGATGCTCCTGGCATTAGTATAAGTTTGTTAACAGTCAAGAAATGGATAAGAGCTAAGTTTTTCTCCCAGAGAGAAGTGAGTGAATGGAATAGTTTGCCTTTAGGGATAGTGAGTGGGCATGTAGTGTGAATGAATTTAGGGGAAGGTATGACAACTGGTTTGGGTGATTTATAGTATCCCTCGATAAGTCCTTGACTTCTTGCAGGTTTTAGATAATGATAATAATAATAAAATGCAAGGCACAAAATACAAAAAAAAAAGTTAAAAATACCCCCCCCCCCACAAACAACCCATGAACATTAATTCTTACAAAAAAAAAAAATAGATTCTGCATTCATTTCAACGTCTGTGGCCTAAACAGCAACATAAACAATGTATACCACCACCTACAGTCGCATACACCAGAATTACTATTCCTTTCAAAACCTTAACTGCCAACGTCAACAACCACTGTCCAAACTACACATTACAATTCTTCCTGACACAAGGGCAGCATTTGTACATACCATGCCAGAGATTGCAAAACCTTAAATCCCTACTGTTTGTTCTGCTTTGGCTCAGAATTTTCCTAACAAATCAACTGGCCCTTTTCATGTGATCTATCACTCTCCAAACAACATTAACCACTACAACCTCTTCAACTCTCTCTCTCAAGCTCAGTCATTCTTCTTGGGGACTTCAACTTCCAACTCATATTGGCTTCTCTTCTCCAGTTTCACTGATCAAGCAGGCAGGGATGCCATCAGCAATGACTCATCAGAGATCATCAGTCTCCCTACCAAAATACCTAACAGTCCCCTCCAATTTGCCAACACTTAACCTCTTCCTGACAAGCTCCCCCATCCAAGTATACTGTAGATGTCAAGTCTCCTCTTGGTAACTCAGATCACAACCTCATACAAGTCTTTTACTAGAGAACAACCTTCACCCACCAGTTCTCAGTCTTGTGTCCTTTAGCACTATAAGGGCATCAAATGGAATGACCTCTGACTTCTCTTCCTGCTTCCCATGGTCCAACTATTATTTCAGGTCTTGTGATCCAAACACTTGCTCAGACCGAATAACAGAACTTAATTCCACTATCCAAGCCTTGGTTCTCAAAAAAGTGTGCCAATGCAGTAAAAGAAAAAAACCTCTGCATACCATGAATGGCTGAAGACCAACCCTCCAGCTGCTTATTCTGCCTGTACTACAGTTCACAACAGCTGTAAAAGAATCATCACCACCAAATCCAAATCAAACTTTGAAAGGGCCAAATGCTGCAAACTCACCTCCTGCCCAAATGGCAGTCGCTCCTTCTGGTCTCTTACCTAGGCCATTGGATGCAACTTTTTTCCACCCAGGTTTCCTCCTTGCATTGATGACATGGGCAAAGTTCTTTCCACTCCACCAAGATCTATTCTTGGAGTGGAGAGAAAGAAATCCAAAGAATCCTTAATAACTGGAACACAAATAAGGCATCTTGTCCTCATCGTATCCCATCTATTGTGTTAAAAAAAAAAAAAATCATTCCCTAGCACTAACACCTATCCTGTATTGCCTCTTCAGTTTATCCTGTTCAACTGGCATCCATCCTACAATATAGAAACAAGCCTATATCCAGCCTATCCCAAAGAAAGATGATAAAAGTCAACCAAACAAGCTACCGTCCAGTTGCTCTCACACTTCTGTTCTCTCTAAAAAATATGGAGGTCAACAACTAAACTCTTGAACCAATGAGAGACCTACCAAATCAGTAACCAGCAGTATGGATTCTACCAGTCACGATCTAACAGCTGATCTTACTTTCTCCACCCACCTCTGGATTCTAGCCATGGAAAAATTTTAAGAAACTCACATGGTTGCCCTCGATATTTCAAAGGCATTTGATCAGGTTTGGCACAGGGACCTACTCAACAAACTGCCATCCTGTGGTCTGCTTTCCACACTAACTGGATCACCAACTTTATTACTGGTTGCTCGCTACATATCATGGTGGACAGATTTCCTCATTAGTTCAGGAGTACCCCAGGGTTCTGTTATTCCACCCACTCTCTTCCTCTTGTATATAAATGACCTGCTCTCACAGACTTTCAATTTTATCCATAGCTTTGCTGATGGCAGCACACTACATTCCTCCTTTTCATTTGACAAAACCTTGTGGTACTCAAATAGAATCCTCAAGATCCACCACGTCCAGTGGCCTGAACTCTGATCTCCTAGCTATAATCCCAATGGGGCAAAGACAACCTTGTAGACTTTGATGCCACCAAAACTCAGTCCTGTCTGATCTCTCAGAAGAAAGAAGTCACATCCGTCCTCCTTACCTTCAGTAATACTGAGATATCCGAACACAATCAGATTTCCCTTCTTGGACTGATCTACATCACCAATCTTTCCTGGCACAAATACATTTCAACTATCGCTTTACAGCTGCTAACTCTATACAAATCGGTCCAACCATGGAGTATTGCTCCCATATTGTGGCGATGCACCAAAATCCTCTCTAGGAGTGCTCAATTCTCTCCAGAAGAGGATAATCTGGCTAATTTATGATCCCTCTCTCACACACATCCACTTCAATCCTTTTCTCATAGATGTTCAAGTTCTGCCTTGGGCCTCTTCTATAGATACTTTCTATTATTTCTCTTCTACTTTCCTCCAAAACAATGCTAATCAACACCCTTTTATGGTTCATCCTGAAACTCACCAAACCAACTTCACTGCCTCCTCTTTCATTCCATCTACTTCTTTTTTTTAGAACAGTCTCCCCCACTCTGCCTTCCCTAAAGAATACAACCTTCACCTATTCACATTTTGTTTGAACAGATTCCTCTCTTCCTTTCCCCTTGTCCACACATATTGCACTAATATGCTATATATCTTGTGACCTTGGGTGTATGGATGATATAATTATATATATGGTTATACTACTAGGTGTCAGCTATCCAAGTGTTATATTCTGCTAGTGGTAGGTAATTTTTGAATAAGAAAGTTTTATGAGATCAGATTTTGCATCATACATAAAATCATACTTTTTTTTTTTTTGCTTGTTCAGGTTGGATGGTAAGCACGTTGTATTTGGTGAAGTTGTTGAAGGATTGGATGTTGTAAGAGAAATAGAAAAATTTGGCACCCAGAATGGAAAAACAACCAAGAAGATTGTTGTTGCTGAGAGTGGTCAGCTTTGAACCAATAGGTTCAAAGGGGGGGAAAAATAACTTTTTTTTTTTTTTAAGTCTTACTCACTTCAGTGATTTTACACCAGTATATTGGCAATCTTTTCAGCATTATTATTTATAGATACCATGTTTAGAAATTAGTTATTTCATACCTGTCTTCATGAGCAGTTATAACTTTCATAATCCTCTGTCTAGTTGTATATTAAAAATGTTTGAACAACCTCTCTCTCTCTCACCCCCACCTCTATATGTATGTATATGCACTTTGTAAAAAAAAAAAAAAAGTATGTATATCTCACAACAAAGTTATGTAGATTTATGCATTTAAAAAATCACTTTTTATGTATACTGATTTATGGATTTTATTACTTGTTATTAAAATATTAAGCTATTTCAGATTACAGAATTGTTGTAATATATTCATATGTTTAAGCATTTGTTTTCAAATCACAGCTTAAAAGCACTTTTAATAGTTTTTTTTTTTAACAAAAAAATAAAATAAAATAAAAATACTTTCCTTTTAGAAGTTGGTTTAAAAACTGCATTTTTCACACTATTGTTCTTAGTAATACAATTTAGTGGCAAATAGCATAGTGTTTTTGGATTGTGGTATCTATTCTGTAACTACTCTGCAGAACATAAATGGGTTCATACCCACCCTATGTATGATTGATTTAATTTATTGAAGGAAACAGATAGAATTCAAAATTTTTCTGAAACAAGCATCTAACTTATGGCTGATGTCTAAACAGTAGCATTTCTACCATCCTTGAATCATAGAAGCTGTTATTTATGTGAACTGCTCAGTCATAGCAACAGTTTTGAATGTGATATATACTAGACTAAATAAAATGATTTCTTTGTGAAGATTTTACTGAAGTTGTTGATATGTAAGATAAAATAATTTGTTAGTCATTTTTTTTTATTAGCGTTATAAATGTTGTTTCAAAATTACTTTAATGATCTACTTAGCAGCTCTATGGACAATAAAATTGATTTTTTTTTTTTAAATTCAGTTTCCTAGTTTATCTCTTGCAATATGTCTGAATAATCTAAGAATGTTTGTGAACTAATCTTTTAAGTGCTGATTGAAATTGCCTTCTTTATTTTTTGCACTTAATATGCAAATATTGTTTAGTTAAATTTGGATACATCAAAATACAAACTCCTTTTGATTATTCATTTTGCTCTGTTAATCATGAGAATCAGATTGTTCAAGTTCTTGTTTTTTACTCACTGGAAGCAGTAACCCCTGAATAATTAACAAGTGTTATTTCATATTACTGTTGAATTAAATATGATCACAGATTTTTCTTGTTATTTTTAAAAAAATGGATAAAATTATTTACAATAACAAACATTTACCAGTCAGCATTTCTGACATAAGGTGGATTTATTATAAACTACATATTCTATCCTAAGTTGATGATAAATAACAGAAGCTTATAATAAAAATGACTATGTCAGAAACTTAACTGTTCTTTGAAGTAAAAAAAAAAAAAAAAATTAACCAAATATAGTCATCATCATCAAATTCCTGACATGTATCCTCAAGGGATGTAGAGGATATGATAGTACTACATGAAAAACATCATTACTAACTTCCTATTTCTCCAAATCAATCTCACCTGTCAAGACGCTAACATCATCAGATCTTATATTTCTGTCTTCTAAGGCACTTTTTACTATATCAATCCACCTACATCTTCCTCTGGGTCTTTTCCTGCCAACCTGGCAGAGAACACTTGTTTTGCTATTAATTAAAGATGCCAAGAAATTATATTCTTGATTTAATTCTTTATCCAAGTGTAAGCAAACAACTAGCCCTCCTTTCTATATTTGCTTATCTTAGGACAGTTAAATGATAACTTTTACTTTTCTGTGTGGAAGTAATCTCAGCGAGAAACACTGCTGCCACTTCATTATCGTTTTCAAAATTCTCGCCAATTAAAACCGCCGTTCATCACGCGCAGATTTGGTGTTCTACTGAACCTGAATTTCTACACATTGAATCCATTTTCCTCTCAAACAGTTGCAATTCGGTAAAGAAACTTGAGTTTCCCTACCTGCCGTTTCGCACGTTTTGTGCTGTTGGCAAACGAGTAGATTTGTGAAGATTAACAGCATTGCAATCTTACGGAGCGTACTTTCCATAAACATACAAAACCGATCGGTTGGGATTTTGGACCATTCTTCCAGGTGGCATGTGATGAGGTCGTGGACTGCTGTGAGGCAGACATCCCTTGACCTCAACCAACGCTCCAGTTAATACCACAGATGTTCAATTGGGTTCAGATCAGGGTTCAGTGAAGTGTGGTGATATTCGCACCAGCAAACCACGCAGTTACAGTAGCATCTATATGACACATTGCATCATCTTGCTGAAAGAGACAACGATCAGTTCGGTAGAAACGCCAGAAAGTCAGAAGCACTGCATTGCCCAGAATGTTCAGAGTTCAATTTTCATGGCACCAAAAACAGGAAGATACCGTCACAGCACCTCCTTCAAATTTCATAGTTGGTTTTACTCACTCTAGTAAGATGTTCACCGGCCATCTGCCCCCACCAACACCCATCCATCTGCTCGTTCGAGTGTGTAGGGTGATTTGTCACTTCAAAACACGCCTTTTCAAGCTTTCACGTCACAAGTTCTTTGCGCCACAGAAGACGATGCTGCGTGTTGGTTCGGTAATGTGGGTCTTGCATAGTGCGGCCTTACCTTAAAAATCCCTGTTGTGAGCCTCAGTCCTGAATGATTTTGTGCAGATTCGTGTTCCCATGAATGCCAGGAACTTGGCCTTCAACTTGTCAGCCGAGGAATGGCGGTTTTTACATATTATCGTTCATCCTACAGTTACGTTCGATGTGTTGTGAGTCATTCACTGCGAGTAACACATGCAGATTATTCCCTGCGCTTCCATCTGAGTATGGCATCACTGATTGCTGACCTGGGATGGCCTAATTTGTCAACAATTCACTGAACAGTTAGGCCTGCAACATGGCATCAAATCAGCAACGCCTCTTTCAAACTCTGTCAGTTCTCTTCTCGCAAACATTTCACAGTTGCACTGATTTGGGGGCGTCGTATTCATTCAATTTATAATGGCTACAAACACTAACTCGTTACATGGTGCCATGCACCTTGCCCATGAGGTGTCCATTGACTTCTTTCCAATCAGTGTAAAGCATTGCAATAACAGAATTAAAGATGCGGTAGACAGTATTTAGACAAAATTAATTTAGTATAACTGACAGTACTTGTAGCTTGTGCAGCATTAATTTTGTTATCATAGTTTGAAGAACTCTTGAAATATTCTTTCTGGATTGCATACACGCGACCAACGAATTCGAAATCTATTTCCGGAATTCAATTATAATTTAAAAAAATGTATTTATATTTCAAAATTAGGGAATAAAGATTTATTTAATTTAAAAAGTATTCAAAATTAAAAGAATTGAAACACCTTTGTAAATAGTTGTTTAATTTTAAACAACTATTAAATACAAAATTTAAAGCTAATAATTCCCAGAATATAATTGCATAAAGGTTTTTTTTTTTTCCTACGAATACCCATTTCTATACGGGTTTTGACAATTTTATCCTTTCAAGATGCAAATAAAGGAAGACAGAAATATTCAAGTCAATTCCCAAATAATCATTCAAGCTCAAATTAAATGTACATCAGTAGCTTCGATCTGTACGAGTACGATGACCTTCTGTTGGAAAGACGTGTCGGGATTTAGGCCGAAGGAGACAAAAAAAAGTTCCAGAATGATTTTCATTCTGGAACTTTTTTTTTTTCACCACATCAAAGAAACAGGCAAATGCACTTTACTCAGTTCATGTTAAATTGTACGCTGGAATCGAAGTTTTCATCTTTGAACTGTTGTAAACATTGGTATTTTAAAAGGCAATGAGTGCTGTGCATAACATCGTGAGCTTTTAAACAGCAATTTTGATAGAAAAAAAAAAAATCAAAAAAAGTAATTTTGATAGAAAACACAGGTTTTTAATTAAAAATTGTAATTTCTTATTGATTCATAAAGTATACAGTATAGGGTTATGCATGGAATAGCATATCGGGTAAATGGCCTCCACGGCTTTGCTGGCACATACGCACTTTTTTGTCGAAATTTTCCATGACCGTTTTGCATAAATGTGGCTGAATTTCGTTGATACAGCGTTCAATTTCCTCTTTCAAGGCGTGGGTGGTCGTGGGCTTGTCGGCATAAATCTTAGACTTCAAAAAACCCCAAAGAAAAAAAGTCCAACAGCGTTAAGTCACATGATCTGGGCGGCCAATTCTGATCACCAAAACCGGAAATTACACGACCAGGAAATGATTCATGCAGTAATTGAATTATTTCTCCGGCTGTATGGCATGTGGCACCGTCTTGTTGAAACCACATGTCGTCCACATCCATATCTTGCAATTTAGGCACAAAAAATTGGATTATCATGTCGCGATAGCGAGCACCATTAACTGTTATTGTCTTACCAGCTGCATTTTCGAAGAAGAATGGACCGATGATGCCTCCAGCCCAAAATCCGCACCAAACAGTGACACGTTGTGGATGCATTTGTTTCTCAACAATCACTCGTGGATTTTCTGAACCCCAAATGCGACAATTTTGTCGAGAGTGTATAAGATCACTAATTGATCCAGTTTCCTTTAATTTTTTAATTAATCTTTTCACAGTTGATGAAGTTAAATCACTATTCCGACCATATTTTGTACGAAAATTGCTTACTGTAGCTGCCAAACGTTCATTATTTTTAAAATATTGCTCAACAATGAAAATGCGTTTTTTTTTCGAATAGCACGTACCTGTGTGTGCTGTGCATAACGTCTTTTTCACTTGGTTTGTCCATTTTTTGGTAAATCCAATACAAAACATTCGAAGTAAATAACCATCAGTAGTCCTTGCATCAACATTTGCTTCAATTTTTTTACCGCACAAATGGCGCTAAATTTAAATCGTGCGTGAATTTTGGGACACCCTGTATATCCAAATTGGAGAAGTGGATCTTAGGACGTTCCGCGTACTGAGATCCACTTCTCCAATTAATCGGGAAATGCAAACCAATTTAAAAAAGTCTTTTCGCTGTTAACATCAAGCGCGTTATGCCTTTTTTTTTTTTTTTTGTGGGGAAGGGGTCACTCACTGACCATAGATTCCCAGATCAAAATCACCACCACGATGGAGGTTAAATGCAAGAGACGCATGCTTCCTCTATTTCTTTTTTTTTTTTTTTTTTTCTTAACCAGCCTGGTTGACCGAGTAGTCAGCGTACCCGCTCTCCAACCGTCAGATCGTGGTTGGAGAGCGGGTACGAATCCCGCCGTGGGCATGGATGTTTGTCTTCAGGTGGAAGATGAATTTCACTGGAGGCCTGAAATGGCTAAAAACAGTTCCATGTTTGGTCTCCAGAATAGCGTTTGTGGACCTTATTAAAATAAAAAAAATGACAAAATGGGGAAAAATCCTTAGCCTACCCACGGTACGAATGTGCTAGTGTTTAGTTAAATTTAGTAATAACATTTCGTATATGTGGTAACCACATAAAAAATATACATATATTACGGTTAGAAATTGTGCTTCTACGTGTATGTATATAATCGCATATGAACGGAAATTGGATGTAAAATTATAATTTTCGAATTTTATACTCCTGTTCATATTAGGTCGAATCAAATATATGTTTATGGATTGATTTACTCGGTTTGAGTAAATGTTATTTAGTATTTAATGACTAGAACACCGAGAATTAACTGGTTTCGTCTTTCAAAGACTTCTTCAGGTGCAAAAGACAGAAATAACCAGCAAGATAACCGTATACAAGAACTGGTTCTGAACAGTACAAGAAGCGTTAGCAAATAACTGTTAAAGTTCAAGCCTTGATGAGTTTAAAAAAAACAAACAAAAAAACTATTATTATTACTATTACTAGTATCATTAGGCATACGCGTGCGTTTAAGATCTCGAGCACGCCAATATTGGATGGCAGAAACAGTGACAATCTGTAACTGGTTACTGTTGATATGTACAGGGTTAAGGAGTATTTTCTATTATTTTCGTTTCTATTTCGTCGTAACAACGATGAATATTATTTGACTTTTCCCAGAGAACTGGATGTGGAAGCCCCTCCTCGTTGGAATTTGCGGAAAACAGGACATGGCTAGATAAAGTACTGGTAACGTATCCTCTTGTAATTTATGTCTCTTTGATGTTCCTCGATGCGAAATTAGAAGTAAGAGAGAATTCTTTTTAAAACTCATCACGGCTTGAACTTAACAGTTATTTGCTTTTTTTGTACTGTTCAGAACCAGTTCTTCCTGTACGGTTCTGATCTTGCTGGTTATTTCTCTGTTTTTTGCACCTGAAGAAGTCTGTGAAGACGAAACCAGTCGTGCGAATAAAATCTGCTTTCAATTTTTAATTCTCGGTGTTCTAGTCAATAAATACTAAACAGCACACACATTTGATTATAGCTTTATTCATATAACTTTGACATATATTAGCATTATTAGCATGGATATAACTTTACACACACGTACGTGTGTGTGTGTGCACTACTTGGAAAGAAGTCAACGGACTCCACAGTGATGTGGAACCTCCTTTCCCGCCAGTGACTAAAGCAATACTATGGGGCGCATATCCACAAGCGCACGAAAGCGATCAACGGGAATTTTCGACCATTCTTCCTGTAGATGTGTAAACAGATACTGGACTGTTGTGGGGCAGACGCCCCTTGACCTCACACAACCCTCCAGTTCATCCCACTGATGTTCAATATGAGTATTTTTTTATGTTCCGCTAAATATATATGGGGGTGGGGTGGGAAAAAAATAAACTTATTTGCATTTGATTTGAAAGCCTGAATTAAATTATATTCTTATCAATCACACCAGACGAGAGTAGCAGGGATGAAGGAGCAGGAAAGAATCTTGTTCTCTGAGTGTTATGAAGGGTTGTTGGGCGGCAGCCGCACGTCTTCACACGGACTTCGTACTGAGCGGGGAAATTACCGGTGCTATCAGATGAACATTTGCAATAGAAATATTTGTAGACTACGCATACTGAAAAAACCCTGTGGAAGGAATGAGTCGCTAAAACGTGTTATAAATGAATCTAATTATCTTCTGTATTAAGTCGAACTAGCTCTTTTTGGGGGGGGGTCTCACTCGAAATATGAGAGCAGTATTCAATAGCTCGGCGGATTTGTTATAAAGTTAACAGCTGTTCAAACTTAAAGTAACATTAAATTTGAGGCGAGTCAAATTTCCATAAAAAATGAATGAAGCATGAGGATTCTGCATACACTTGTACTATTTTTGAAAATAACGAATTTGTTATTACTAGCCTTTATCTATTGAAAATAACAATAATCGATTGCTTTTCTGGCGGATAAATTACTGCACAAATCGTGAAAAACGATTTGCGCATTGCTGCTACTGCGAGTCTATCAACCTGCACGATTCTTGCATAGCTGTTACCCTTTAACATCCATAAACTGTTCTATTATTTCACTAGTTGAGTACCGCAATAATAGAAAATTTATAGAGAACAGAATTCGTGGACGCTGCGAAGCCCTGTTCACATTGTGAAGTTGCAGAAACGCAATATGCCTAGTTTGTAATGCATAGCTTTGCTGCAAACATAAATACTTCGTTGTCAGAGAACAAGTGAGTTAGAAAACGAATGAAATAGAAGGAATGAGAGAATGGTGGAAGGTTAAAACCAGGACAGTAAAACTGATAAGATGTCAGCAAAAACGTGGAGAGTAACAACAGACACGTGCGTTTCGTGCACATTCCAATTATATTGGATGGAACCCAATGTGAAGACTAGAAAGGGTGGAGAGGGAAATGAGAATCGCTAAGGCATAGAAGAACAAGATTTTATGAAGAATATTATCCTTCTAATATCCTTGATCTCAACTGAGCACCTAAGAAAATTCGATTTTTGAAAGAAAAAAAAAATTGGCAGGAGGGCGACAATTTAACTTACTGTCTCGAAAGGAACATTTTTAAAACACTTAATTGTCGTAATTCTTACAAATTCAAAACGTTACCTTTCCAGTAGTGAGTGACTCTCTACAACAGAAGCTCTCAAATGATCTTCCCCTCCCACATGACTTTAAATCGGGTGTTCATGATTTCACTATAAAATTAACTTTCACAAGTTCCCCCCCCTTCAAGTACATTTTAAATGGCATGAAGTATCCTCGCTCTAGGTGAGGGAGGAGATTCGTGTCTCACTCTCTACAAACCACTACACTCTACGATGAGCAAGTAATCAAGCCACTGACGAAGAACTAGTGAGGGTCACCTAAGGTTTATGGAAAAGAAAACCGTCAACTGGGAAGGACATTGAGACAGGGATAGTGGCTTAATTAAAAAAAAAAAAAAAATGCTTTTTACAAAATTGCTTTATTGAAATTAAGAAAAATGTCGTATCGTAATCAATTTTGGTGGAAACGCGACTTTCTTCAAAATGCGTTACGAAAATGCAAAGGATGTGATTGTCGCATCTCATGAAATGTTAGAAGCAAAACTTCCTCAGGAATCAGGCAATGGTTTGTGTTTTTCACGGAATCCTAATCAATGCGTTTCTATTGATTAAGCCGAGTAAAATGATTTCAGCTTTGGATAGCTGTGTAGGAGGTCTATTAAAAATATGCAAATAAATATGCTTGTTTGCAAAGAATTTTTCCTCATTGTAAAGCGACAGCACCTAACCACTGTTCTGTAGCAGTTAGGCTAAGACTGGAAAGCCATGGATTTGCTCGCAAGCCTTTCAACGTGGGAGATAAAATTGAAATCTTGAAAGGTGACCATTTTGCAGGATAATAACTTACTAAGGATTTGATTATACTTCATGCTTATCTGGTGGCCAGATCCCTTTCCTGTCTCCTTATTTTCATCTTGTTACTTTCTCATTCTTCCGACCCTATGCTATTAGATTAACTCGTGGATTAAGGGTCTGTTTTATCCCCTTCTCCTTCCATTTCCTCTTCAACTATGCAGCTGGCAGAAAGCTACAAAATGCGTCTCCCAATCCGCCTGATCAACGTGGGAGATCGGATCGAAAACCTCCACGAGTACGAAAAGAAGAAATTATTGTCCAATGCCATAATGGATAAAGTAAATAGAACTGTTTCGGACCACAAATATAAAGCAGTCCCAAACCTACAAAAGAAGTGCTGCCTCGAATGGAAATAAACCCGGCCAAGTTTTAGAAATGGATAAGTCAGTAAATAAGGAGAAAGGAGTAGCAAGAATTCTTTACAAAACTATTTATAACGTGAATACTCTTATCGGGGATGACAAGATAATAAACCTAAACAAAAGCTGGAAGGTATTAAATGGAATAAAAGTGAAATAAGTAAACAGACGTGAAGGAAATCCAATCCAAGATCTAAACAACTTGATAATAAGTGGAAGACGAGATGAAATTAAAACGTGTGTTTGGTTTTGATTATCAATAAAATAAAAAAGAACTCGGAAGATGTAAAATTTATAACAGAAAAATATCTACGAAATCACGATAAGACGAAATAGAAGATCTACCCTAAGAATTAGGCAGGTTTATCCACCTACACGGATTAAGAAGAAGAACTTGTTTATAACCAAACACATTCCAGAAAAATGGTCAAATTATTTTAATATTTTGATGGGAGATTTCAATGCAAAGGTAGGGAAAAAATCCACACGAAGCATCTGCGGGAATGAACGGTTTTAATGCCAGAAATGAAAAGGAGGAAAATGTTAGTGGAATTGGCAGAAGAAAAATAATAATGATTTTGTTTTTTGTTTTTTCAGAAAGAGACTTTTGAAACAAATGCACCTAAAGACACTGAAATTAAGCGGATAAAAATCCTATGTTGTTATATAGCCAGTAAGTGAAACTCAAGATCGAGAACTGCGATCTATATGAGTTTTAATGCCGAAAAACTATATAAGGTTGAAACCGGTCTGGGTGGTGACCTCCCCTCATAATGTAATGACAGTATTACATCTCCTAGGAGCTGTGTTTTACATTATGAGAGAATATCAAGAATAGTGAGGGAGCTTGCTCCACCTTTTCTTCGAATTGCCTTCGCCGATAGTTTTTCGGTATTGAAACTCATAGATCGTAGTTCTCGATCTTCAGTTTCACTTACTGGCTATATAACAACATAGGATTTTTATCCGCTTAATTTCTATTAAATTGTCAGAAAACTAGCCGTTTGGCTTTTCATTTTAATTAGAATGAAAATGATTAACAAATGAACCACAAAATGGTACAAGACATAAATATCAAACAAATCGATTAAGTAAAGATCGTGGATTAGTCAGAAGCAAAACAGCGATAAACCTAAGAATAGAAAGGAAAAACAAATAGGAAACCAGAAGCATCTAAGAAATACAGGTAACCCTCGTATAAAGCGGATGTTAGGTTCCATATAAATGCCGCGTTATATAAATCGCGTTATGCGAGACTCAGATCGCATAGAAAAAGTACGGTTAGGTTCCGAAATCGTTCTTTTTTTTTTAATTATATAAAAAATAATGACATACTCAACAAAATATATTTTATTTAATTCAGGTAATTCATGTAAGTTTAGAAAACATAAAATACATAGTACAAACTTATAAAAATACAAATTGTACGTAAATTTCATTGCACATAATGCATAAATGTTTTAGGCAAAATAAAATAAAGTGCATATTTTAATCGTCATCACTGTCTTCAAAACTAACATTTCGTAGATGTTCTTTATTTACGAGTGGCCGGACGTCTTCATCATTTGAAATCTCTTGAACATCATTAGTATAATTCTCGTTGCATACTTCGGCTGGTTTAGTTATCAAGAAGTCAGTAATAAGACCTTGCTTACTACTATGCTGCAACTTTTTATTAAATTCATAATATGGAGCTAAACAAATATCCAATTGTCTCGTGAATTTTACGGAGCGCTCCATTAAGGGATCATTATCCGTAAAATAACTTTCTTGCCAAGTTCAATCCTTCTGCTAATTTCTTTAACGAATTCATCACAATCAGAATTTTCCCCGCCATTTGGTTCGACGTCATCTCTTAATTGTACGAGCTCCTCCTCATTTAAATTATTTCTCCATCAATTAATTCACTAATTTCGTTTTCAACCATATCGCAAAAGCCCTTTAAGTGGCCATTACTATAAAAATAATTTTTTTTTTTTTACATAAATAAAAGCATTACGAATTGTATGCAACTCACCAGAAAATAAACTGCTCAGCTTGAGATTAACACACATGATTTTTAATGCGCTTTCCAAGCAGCAAACAAACAAAGATAATTTTCAATAATAAACACTTTATACGGCAAACAATTGACGTACATGCGTGCTAAAGGGTATTTCCCCTACTCTAATATAAATTCGCTACCTGCGCGATACGGGCAGACGCAAATTTAACGAAGACAAAATTTGATTTTTAAGTCTTGGGGTGAAAAATATATGAAAAGATAAAGGGTTACTGCAATTTGTAGACAGTCTTATATCGAAGCCGCGTTGTTTAAGTACCGCGTTATATGGAAACTGCGTTGTATAAGTACCGCGTAACCGAGGGTTACCTGTATTGCAAATGAAAAAAGAAGAAATCTTTCAAGTAAATTTAGAAAAAGACATTAAAAATGGACCTAATTTTGAACAGTGAAAATTTCGACAGCATCCTAACAAAAAGTATGTTGAAGATTTATCCAGGGATTTAAAAAGAATGAAAATAGACAAATTAATTTTAAAAAAAAGGAAATTAAAGGCATAATAAAACATGAAACAAGATGCGCATGGCGTAAGAAACAAATTATACTGAAATTTTGCGAAACA
This sequence comes from Typopeltis vanoorti, assembly GCF_054136105.1. Taxonomy (NCBI): domain Eukaryota; kingdom Metazoa; phylum Arthropoda; class Arachnida; order Uropygi; family Thelyphonidae; genus Typopeltis; species Typopeltis vanoorti. The sequence continues at coordinate 146,687,157 of NC_143556.1, forward strand.
ATGAGGATAAAGATAAGACATTTAAATACACAATGAGAAGAATAGCAATTGAAAATAACAGCAGCATAAAGAAAAGGTGTTGATAATGCAAGTGATCATTAGATGAGAGGTGCAAAAGAAGAAAATGAAGTACTGATTGGAAGCAGAACAAAACATGTTGAGACTATAACTAAATTTCATCAAAAAAATGGTTTCAAATAATGAGAAGAATAATGGAGAAAAGAAAAACACTCAATTACAAAAATGAAAAAGGCATTTGGACTTGATCGAATACTTGTTGAAATATTTAAAAAAATTACGATTTCTTGCATATAAAACTAGAAGAATTGTATGGCGAGTGTTAGAGAACAGGAAGAAGCATTAAAAGTTGGAAAAATCAGAATTCTATATAAGATAGGTAATAAAAACTGACAAGAAATTAGAGATCTATCAGTCCTTCATAACTGTTTCCGAAAGTTATATAGATGGCAGAATAAACAATCGATTGAATTTTCATCAACCAAAATAACGGGCAGGTTTCGGAACATCCTCCCCAACTTAAGGGGATAATAAATCCCTCGTTATTTTAAAGCCTGATACGAAACTCGAAGATCGAAATCTACGAGTTTCATGCCGAAGAACTATCGGCGAGTCCAAGCGTAGGTCTACACCTGGGTGGTACAACACTAGGGCAACTCGGAGCAAAGGTGGAGCAAGCTCCATCGCTATCCTTAATATTTTCTCATAATGTAAAACGCAGCTGCTAGGAGATGTATTACTGTTTTACATTATGAGGAGAGGTCGCTACCTCAACTATCCTCCCCAACTTTAGATCATTTACGAAATCAAGTAATGGGAGAAACAGAAGAATATAAAATAATTTATTTGGCTTTCGTAGATTATGAAAAAGCCTTCGACTCAACATACTTATGTAAAATGCTTGAAGCCTTAACGAATAGGAATAGATGATATTTATATTAGCATAACTCGTATATATGAGAGAGGTTCATCAGGAATAAGATTAGATAGAAGTTAGATACATCTCACCAAAATTATTTGCTACAATTCTTGAATATGCGATGAGAAAATTGAACTGGGAGAAAAGAGGGCTGAATATTGGTGGAGAACACTTAAGCAATGTACGATTCGCTGACGATATCATTCTAATCGCAGCATCACCAAAAGAACCAGAACACGTTATCATTGAATTAAAAATGCCCCTCTGGATGTAGGCCTAGAAATAAATATGGATAAATCAAAAATAATGTATAGTGGAAATACTTCAGAACGTAAACAAATTGAAATAAATCAAAGCCGGATTGAAATAGCGAATTCGTACAAATATCTAGGACAAAACCATTACTAGCAACCATCAAGTTAATAAAGAAATTTCAGACAGCATAACAGCAAGTGTTTAACCATTAAGAGAGATATTTAAAAGGAATTTACCAAACTGCCTAAAATGAAAGATCTACAATCAGCGGGTACTCCCAACAATGACCTATGGCAGTGGTGTTCAACCCGTCGATCGCGGAGCGATTTTTGGTCGATCTGTTGTGTATTCCTCCTTACTTACAAATTTAATTAAAACTGAAAACATAATATTTTATTTATCATTATTTTGCATTATTTTTAATTCTCTTTATGTGTATTGCTATTGTTTATTTATTTTTCGTTAAAATTGTCAAATCAGTCATTTTCTTAGAAGTTCGGGTGCAAGGCCGATGAATTAATTTTGATGAATTAATCCAAATTAATTCATCAAAAAAAGAATTAATTTTGATCAGTGGAAGTCGAACAGCGAGCCGAGTGAATACGATTATAAGCAAATCACATCGTATGCGTTTCGTTTATAATCGTGTTTACTCGTAACTACATCACACACTACCCACTGTTAGAATTTCAGTTGCTCTAAATTTATCGTTGGATTTACCATTATTTTGTTCGCTAATTGATATTAAAATAAAAATTTTTTATTTTAATGAAATATTTAAAAGTTTTTCTTAATTCGAAGATAGTCATGAGTGTATCAAAGAAGTACCATTTTCACAAGGAATGGGAAATGGATTATTTCTTTACAACGGGAAATTAATCTTTGAAAGTGTGTCATTTATTAGCAATGGCAAAAAGCCTTTTACTGATGGAGAGTTAATAGAAGAATCGTTTCTTGCAGCAGCAGAACCTTTATTTTCTGATTTTAAAAATAAAAATTAAATCATTTCGAATATTAAAGATTTACAACTTTCCAGAACAACGGTTACGAGAATAGTTGAAATTTAAGTGCCGATCTGAATACGCAGTTAATGTCAGACATTCACCAGTGGGTCGCGCTTTCATTGCAATTTGATGAATCAAACGACTTCACTGATGCTGCTCAGTTAATGGTATTTATTCGCATGGTATTTCAAGATTATTCAAGTAAAGAAGAACTTTTGAAAATTGTACCATTATTGGGAAGGACTAGGGGAGAAGACATTTTTTCTGCATTTGATGAATTTGTGAAACAACACCAACTTTCGCATTTTAAACTTGTGTCTATTACTACTGATGGTGCTCCTGCAATGATAGGTACTAAATCAGGCTTCATTTCATTATGTAAAAACGATGACAAATATCCAGATTTTTTAACGTGCCACTGTATTATTCATCAACAAGTACTGTGTAGTAAAAGATTAAACACAAAAGATGTTTTGGATATTACATATAAAATTGTAAATTCTGTTCGAGGAAAAGCCCTGCAACGGCGGTTATTTAAATTACAGGCAGATGATGATAGGGAACTTCTGTTGTACAATAATGTTCGCTGGCTCAGCAGAAGTCAATTTTTAGAAAGATTTCTTGATGAAAAAGGAGATATTTATCCACAATTGAGTGATAAAAGATGGTTGTTACACTTATCATTTTTAGTAGATTTCTGTACGAAATTTAGCAATTTAAATTTAGAGTTACAAGGTAGAGATAAAAATTTAATTGACATGTTAAGTTCAATAAAAACTTTCCAACAATACTTACTTTTATTAAAGAAAAATATAAATGACCGCGAATTTAGACATCTCCCATATTTATTAAACTTTTTTTAGCAAAATCAAGAAATGCTTCGCTGTGATTTAAAAGAATTTATTCGTGAAATAGAATTATTTGAGGAAGAAATAAATTCAAGATTTAAAGATTTTAATAAAACTGAAATTATTGTATCTTTTATCAATAATGCATTCCAAGAAAACTTGAACATCACAGAAATTTCAAATAAAATGAGTGGGCTGTTTGATATAAACCAAGCTGGAGTAGAACTTGAGATAATAAACATTCAGAATAGTTTACATTTAAAATCAATAAACAATGAAGTCATTTGGAAGTATGCACATGAAAAATTCCCAATATTAACTGATATTTTGCGAAAAATTCTGTCGTGTTTCGGATCGACATACTTGTCAGAATCCGCTTTTTCAAATATGACGTCATAAAAAATCAATTAAGAAACAAAATTACAAATGATCATTTGGATGATTGTCTGCGATTGGCCACTTCTTCATATCAACCTGACTATGAAAATATTGCGAGGTCCAGACAATGCCAAATTTCACATTAACTTTTTTTTTAATCAACCAGCATTTCCAGTAACTTGTGAGTTTGTAATCAATCTGTTGTTTTTTCTAACTTTGATTTTCCAAAATAGAGAAATAAATATTTTATTCCAATATATGTTTTTCTTTTTTGTTGTGTTAAAATAATTAAAAGTGATAAATAAATTTTTAAATACACAAATAAAGTTTTTAGTTTCTTTAAAGTTTTTAGGGCTGGGAGAGTGGGTTCTCCGAAGTGAGTGAGCGCATTTAACCGCATAGTTTTGCTTAATCAGATATCAGGTTGGGGGAATGCGATCTATATAAGAGAGTAGGATCGCCGAATAACTTAGTATCGAAAAGTAGCTCGCATAGTAAAAAAAAGGTTGACCTATGGTGTCGAAACCTGTAGTCTGACTAAAAAGACCTACAGAAAGACTGAAAAAAGGCAACAAATGCCGCTGGGCAGTACATGTGATGAGAATGTGTGGCAACAATTGAACAAAGAGAGCAGCAGCTGAATGAACACCGAGAATTGGTTATCGGAAACCAGTCAGACAAGGTGAAAGATGGGACAAGATGTTACGGACATTTATGGTGGAGAAATTCACAAGTCCGATTAAAATGGAAGAAACACGGAGAGCCATTCCTCCAGTAGTGGACTGAAGAAAGCTGTTTATGGTGAGGATCGCCATAGCGTGATTAATCCACTTAAGAATTAAGAAGAGAATGTACTTCGACCAGATGCAGGTGGCCTGGCAACATGTTATTCATGCTGACGTGACCATGCTAGGAACAACACTTGGAAGGAGAAGCTGAAAAACAAATGTCCAAAAAGGAGACTTTGACACCTAATTTCTCCGATTGAATGTCAAGAATGGAGAAGAAAGTTCTTTGGAAATAAAGAGATGCGCTGATAATAAGAGTCTTCTCGAAACACCGCAGCGTGCGTTCAAAGCAATGCGTTTCGTTAACAGGCAGGATGACATGAGATCCCATTTAGCACAGAAGAATTGAAGTTACAGCCAGTAATGCAGCTAGAAAGGAAAAAAGAAATTCTTGTCAACAGCTGAACTATCGACGATGGCACAAGATTTCATTAGTGAGGGAGATGGTTAATTAGCCCAAGCGCAACAGACAAAATTAGAGGAGGAATGCACTTGGCAAATTACTTATCTCACGAAGAAGTATTGGTATGTGGGTGGTTACTGAAAACCACCCACGAAGGGTTGTAGACCTATAGTATTAGTGCCGTGGGAGAGGTGGGATGTTTTAAATTAAAAAAAATGAGAATTAATATTTTTATTAATTCTCGTTTTGTATATTTTTTTTTATTACACAATCTAGAAACCTTCATCTAGACACAAAACATGAAATTTTTTTCATGCGAATTCAGACCTTCAATAAGCGAGGAGGCGACGTCACACTGGTCGATGAAATTTATCGCAAACATCCATGCACAAAGCCGGATTCGAATCTCGTGCCTGTTGGTCGGACAGCGGATACGATAATCACTCTTCCACCAGGCCTTCGGGGTTACTCCATTTCAACAATTCCACTGGAGCCAGCTGAAGTTTATCCATCTTCTTCTTCCCTTCAGGTATTAGGCTTAGTGGCCCGTTACTGAGCTATCTTTAGCCCTTCTAAGCCGTACCCGTCCCGAGGATAAGGTGGCTAGCCCTATGCCTCCCGATGTGTCCAATATGTCTGTAGCTGCGTGTGTTCACGGGGCCGGTTTGCCTGCTTGCGGGAGGAAAACCCCCAGATAAACTGGGGAGAAAAACCTTGAGTCCACGCCCAAGACCCGCTAACTTGGCTTTGTCTAAGGAAGATCCTTAAGCTCCTCACGTCGACGACAATCGAACCCAGGACACTCCTTTCCCAAGCATAGTGTTGCGATGCGCATAGCCACTCGAACAGTTCATCCATCTGATTTGCAATAGTAAATTATACGGACGAGAAACCCCAATCTTCCGGGTATGTGACCAAGCCACACTTTCCAGAAAATTACGAGCTCTCGTAAAATATAAAAAATATTTACAAAAGTTCGATTGGAAATAGAATTTTAGTTTCTGTGCAACAAAAAATATTTCTCTTAAGTTAAAATGTCGATTTTTCTCTTTCTGTTTCTTAAAAATAAGTCGAATAACAAAAAGCAAATAAAATGAAACGACAAAAACAAATACTATTTATCGACATTGGTGTTGCAACCATTCGTAAAACTTTCAACTGATATTTTCATCTTAAGTTGAGGAATTATTCTGGACGTAGTGGAAGCTGAAAAACGGCAATTCTGTAGAAAGTGAAGCAAAACAGTCGACAACTTTCTATGGAAATGAGGTTCTTAACTGTTTTATTGATAACATTCTAAAGAAAATCACCTCACGTAGAACGAAATGCAATAAAAGTGCAAGAATGTACTTAAAAATGATGTTTTTAGGAAATGGGCTAAGGAAGAAATTTGAGAAGCAGAGAAAATTCGTTCAGACTTCCTAGAACGGTGGTGTGAGGTCACGGTCCGCCAATGGAGATCAGAATTATAGCAAAGAAAATGGCGCTTTGGTGAATGCATGTCAGTCAAGATGAAAGAGCGTCAGTTTCCGATCTTAAAACATTTCGTACAATTGTGTACGCAGTATTATCTCCAAGGTTCTATCTACCGAAAATGGCTACAATTCATATGTGCTCCCATTGCCATTCGCTCTGAAATATAATTTGGAAATCTTCAAAAAATTCTGACATGACGTGACCCAAAGAGATCCTGACACGCACAGCATGGTTTTCGCTGTCTGGGCCATCCACTGCACAATCCACACTTTTATTATTATTATGAATCCCCCCACTAAAGGAGGCCTTTTAATACCAAGCCGAATGTGCTGAAAGCTAACGGATGCGTCAAGAGACCCCCAGCATGGATGGTTTTTCAAGGTACTTCAGATTTCCAAGAAACAGGGAGGTGAGCTTACACCCAGCAATGAAATTCAGCCGCCAGCTAATCATATTCACAAATATTCGTTGCCATGGTCCGATTCGAACCGAAAGTCTGTTGGTTGAAAAACGGGTGCGCAATCCACTAGGGATGCATATCTGACGAGTCTTGGTTATGATGTTATCGCTTGTACCGGCAAAAGAACCGATTCTTTGTCTTACTTCAAACTTTTTGATGGGATCCGCGTAGGGTATCTTTGGGAGTCGTCTAGAGCACCTCAGTACAAATGCCAACAACCCCTTTTCATCTTTTAGAATGGTCCAAGTTTCACTTCCGTATATTAGTACTGAATTAAGTAGTACATTAATTTGGTAATCTGTTGGCAACTGGAAGCTTATTTGTCCGTAAGGATTTTAGTTTTTGGAGTGCTGTTGTTGCTTTTGCGATTTTTGTTCTAATAGCTTGTCTTGATCTGCCATCTTTATTAAAGATCTCGCCAAGATCTAAGTTCTGCTGTTATGTACAACTGCGTGAATAGACCGGAGGCGATTTTGTTGAGCAATAATAGCTAATGCTCCGGTATAACCGTAGTATTCTTTGAAAATAAACGATCTCTTGCCTTTATATAAATAATAAGGAATTATTTCAGGAAAGTTAACAGTAGAAGATGGAAAAAGATAAAATGTGTTAAAAAAGATCAGAAAATCTAAGATTGTAACAAACATCTTAGTTTGACTTTTCATAATTGAAATTTGCGATTTAGCAGGTTGTCATATGTGGTGTTTGTGGATTTGAAATAATAATAAAAAAAAGAAGTTAAAACGTATGCGCCTCTTCGTCTGGATAGATGGCGATTTAAAAAATTCTTAAATATGGAATTATAATTAAAATAGGGAAAAAAATATGTGAAAATCAAGAACTTTCGTTTACATTACGATTTGCAAATTATTTAACAGTGCTTGAAATGAGCGCTGTCCTTGAGGAGAAAGCTTAGCACAGTTCTCCTGTATTAAGTATAGTCGAGCGGTCTTCCATGTTTGCAGTCTCATATTCTATAATGAAATAAAGCGGAAAAAATGAATATCGTTGAAAAACTGATATTTTTCTGTACGCTTCTCTAATTTGGCAACTAAAGATTGATGACACTCCTGTGGTGAACGCGGTAGGAATTTCATTTATGACAGAAAAGAAAATGTCTTGTTCCCTTATTTGAATTCAGCAATTTCGATTATCTGGAATTCATTCCACACGCACCTTGCTAAAGGACACATCACGGTTTTCACTGCGATCGAATCTCGTCTTGGCCTGAGTGTTCAGCAGTGTTTTAGTAACATTTCTGGCGAGTTTGCTTCTTTTTGTGAAGACACCATAAAGATGGAAAATGCAGTTCTTTCAACACACGAAACCAACAGAAGAAATGGGCGCTGCGGAAGTATTATATTACAAAAATTTTAATTTCTAATATTATATTTCTGAGGTACAGGGTGGTCCATAAGCAACTTAAGGGTTCAAACATTTAATAACTTTTTAATATTGATTTTTTTCATCGTATTTTTTCAGATATCGTCAGGATATCTGAAAATTTACTCAGGAACAGTTTTAACATGAACCAAAATTGTGTTATTTTATTTTGAAAATCAGCATCGGATTGCAGGGTTCTCCAGATCTTGGCTCGCGACTTCTTCCTATGGAGTTGCCAGAAGGAAAAGATGTACGTGAACAAGCTCCCAACAATCGAACTGATGAAGGAGAACATTTGTGCAAAAATTGGGACGCTGCAGCCAGAAATATTCGCAGCTGTCACGGAACATGCTGTAGAAAGGCCCGTGATTGTTGCGAGGCATTTAAGCGACCTAGTTTTTCACAACTAATAGAGAATCTCTAACTTCTATCTTTCGTTAAACGAAAAAAAAGAAAGAAAATAATTAATAAAGAAAAAATTTATTAAATATTTAAACCCCCTTTGTGACTTATGGGCCACCCTGTATTTCTGAAGATATCACAATTGAAACATTCCGAAGAAAAGAATGATTTCGATGCAGCTTCGTAATAACGAGCGACATTCCTTTCGGCCATCGATATGAAAAGGCTCTGCTCGTGGAGAGGGCGACTCTACGAGGTGATATTTTCCGTGGGGATGTTTGGGGATGCTGATTAACACGTCTCGTGTCTGAAACGGGATCATAGTAGATCCCTCTCGAACAGGTCCTTCCACTTGCTCCCCGTACCTGCTGCTTTGAGTTGTGACCTCTTGGAAGAAGAGGTCAACGAATGATGAGGTTATTCTTCAGGAACTGCTCGCAAACGATTTGTCTTCTTTTGACTACACGCATTTTTTTTCTGGCAGTGGGGGTCCTTTACCGGTAGATAAACTGCGCTTAAAGAGAGCTTTGTCGCATTCACCCGTAGCTCTGCTCGAAGCGAGACTTAAAATACCCTAAAAATAGTTCTCTCATCGCCAGCACGCAGAGTTACCACCTCGCATGACGCATCCATTGGTATGTCGTGGGAGGTGATAAGACTACAGGGTTAAAACATCCCATCATGATGTCCTGATCATGCTGTTAGCATCAAAATGGAGTAGAATTGATGTGATCGAATTTCATGCATTGTTTTAAGCAACCATTGCCAATTGCGTTCACTGTTCTTGTAGCCTCATGTTTCTGGCTGACAAACGTAGTGGAACATCTCGTAGTGTAACTTCTCAGCCTCTCCTATCAACAAGCTCATTCAAATCGTGCTCTGCCATTGATTGTTTAACGGTTTGGGTCATTGCCAGTACTCTGTAGTGTTGTACATGAACTTACCACAGGGGTGAAGTTTCAATGACAATTGTACTGACACATCCATTGCTGACTATTCAAGTTATTTAGGTTCAAGTCATGGCCAGCATGTCCCTTAATTTTTAGTTTTTTGGGATGTTATGAACAAGAATAATTTTAGTGGTGGAAACGTGTACAGTCCTCATGACAACAAATTCATTCACTAATAATTTCATTTATGACCCTAACGGAAGAAACTTTAATGTTAAACCTTCAGCGATCGAGGCTTTGTTAACGGTATGCTTGGCAGTTATGAATGCTTTCAAACTGGTCTGAGGAGGAAAAGGAAAATAAATAAAATTAAATTAAAAAAAGCTGGTCGATTCAGCGCTGGTTAGAAGCTCTCTCGCCAAATGGGATCTGAAAGAACGTTTAATAGGGGAACGCAGCCGGCACTTTATTCAGAGACGATGTCACTTTGAAAATTCAATTTTATTATACAATACGGCGCAGAAAAAGAGTACTGAATAACTACAACGATATACGTTATGGAATAAACGGATTTATTAAAAAAGAAATATGTTTACACCTGATGATATGTACATCCACAACTATCGGTGGAATAAGAATCAACGATAGTTGTGCCGAAATGGGCGTCTCGTCTTTCATGACAGCTTTCGTAGCGCATGGGAGGGTTCTCTGTCATCTTGGAGAACAAGATGTTGGAACATCTGCTGGACATATCGTGTAATTTTATCCCTTAGTTCATCATGGTTTGGTCATGATGAAATACCCGTTTTTCAACATACTCCAAACGAAAGCATCAAGCGATGCGAGATCAGGAGCACGTGAATGGAATTCTGTGAACCTCGAAATGAGCCTCCAGGGGAAGGGTTCTGCTAAAAAGGCTCTGGAATGATTTTACACGACGCATCCTGGGTGAACGGAACCAACACATTCTGTACGTAGTGTTCGCTATTCTAGGTCACGTTATACCACCCTCTTCAATGAAGTATGGCATTATTACGCCATGACCCGGAAGCACTCACCATGCAGTGACCTTCTCGCTGCGAAGAGGTTTTTCTTAGACAAATTTAGATCTCGAGAAACCAAGACTGTAGGTTCATCTGTTTGCATGGAAATGCGCTTCTTCCGAGAACCGGACATTATGGAGGAAGGACGGATCTTCATAGATATTCGTCAGCACGCGTGCACAGTATTCCCGAATCGCAGCGTACTTCATTGCCGTTAAACACTAACTCACCTGAAAATGACGCACGAAAAGTCGCCCAGCTCCTTGAGGATTCTCTGTAGGGACTGCCTCGGTATCCCAAGTTTTACGACTGCTCGAAGTTGAGTGCGTTTCGGAGACTGTAACGCTCAACACACTCCCGTGATTCTCATTTGTGTTTCTGTTCGTGGTCTCCCTGAATGCCCTTTGCATTGAGGCAAAACACTCCCGAGCCTCCATAGTTCAGTCGGTATAGACGAAACCCTTTGGTCGGTAAGACCTGGGTTCGATTCCTGTCAGTAACGTGAGGAATATTCATCTAGTCTCATAAGAAGGTAGTTTGTTTCACCTTGAAACTGATTTTTCGTCCCCCTGAACACACACAGATTACAGTCAGGAATAATACTGCCCTTAGGGGATGTAGCAAGGAATGACAACCCGGCTGCATTAATTAGTCGTAATCCCCCATCGTTGGGGGGAGGGAGCGAGTCAATCCGTCCTAGGATGGATGAGTGGGACAGGATGGAACACTCCCGGCACGTCAAACTTTCGATTAAGGCAACGATGACACCATTGCTGGGGGCCCGCTTACGGAAGTGACGAACAAAGTGCTCACAAGCATGTCTCAAGCTTGGGCCATTTGCTCTGCCAACTCCGTATGAACGAGAACAATGCTTAACAATAAACGTCTTTTCTTCCAACTCGAACACCATTGCTACAGCTAAAAACGGCTCAATATGGCGGCTCGACTACACGTGCTCTTCTATTAATATGCATGCAGTCGAACGGCATATCTCGTAGCGAGCGTGTTGAATTTCGGTACTTTTTTATGCGCCATACCGTACTACATTTTTATTGATAGTCCAATTACTGCTTCCGATCCCGTATTATGACATAAACAAAACATTCAGGGTTGGTGCTTGGCTCTACTCTATGCGGCGAGTTCATTTTTACAACCGCCATTTCGCTTGCGATTCGGACATTACTTCCAATTCCTCTTTCTGGGCAGCCGATATTTTCTGCTGGGATCATTTCGTTTGCGAATAAAGTTATCGTACGGAATCTTAATTGAAAAAACACTTCTTGATTTGAGCTCCACTTATACAATCACATGAAGCCGTCGTATCCACTTAAAGAGTTAATTAGTGAAATCTTTTGAATCCTTGCAGTGTCGCAAACAACTTTGCGACATAGAATCATAATTTCGTTATGACCAGAGAATTTTATTCGAAAGAAAAACCAAATTATGTTTACAAGAAAGGGTATAAAAATACTCACGTGAAACCTGCTGTTTTGTTGGAACAACAATAATTTGCTTTGCGTGTAATCCGTGTAAGGTACCAACTAGGCATCGAATATGCACCGAAATTTTATGCAGTGCATCAAATTGCAAACTGCTTGTCACACAATTCAGAAACAAGCACTCCCTTTTTTTAACAATTAATATTTATTTATTATTATTCATAAGCTTCCTATAATAGTACAAAATGTTGCACAATCATAATATGTGTAACCTAAGAGCAACAGCTCATCCAGGTTACGATATGCATAAGGTTACAAAAATTTGTGTAATGAATTTTCATTATATACACATATGTACATTCATATAATGTACATATTATTATAATATAATAAAATCGCAGGAGACATGCTAATATGTACAGAGAAAGTTGCATAGCAATTAATTAGGTACAAAATAAAACAAAGCAGTTAAATAGCATTTAAATTTTTACGTTTTATACATGACTGGATCTTTGAATACAAATACGCTAAAAACCAATAATTTATACGATTATTTTGAACAGAGCTTCCTCATTTCTGTGGGAAAATAAATACTCTTTGATTAGAGTTTTGTATTTGTTTGGGTTAGTTTCATTTCTTACTGTTAAAGGTGTTGAATACTTTTAGCGCTAAATAAGTATAATGTTTGTGTGTTGCTTCTTTATTTTTGCCTTTGGAACTAAATATTTTAGGCCCTTATGTCTACTAAGGAAAGCATCTTGTTTGATATTTACGTACTCGTTGTCGTTTTTTATGAATAATTAAAGTTCTTAAAAAGAACTGGGCGATGGACTGAGTCCTTGACTCTTTATCCTGTCATCTGAATGAAGAAAATCTGTATGGATTGGGTGTTATTGAGCTAATAGCTCTAGTCATGGTTGGGTAACGGCAATAGCCGAGCCTCAGTTAAAACTTCATTGGCTACAGCATTGCCATTTGTTACCCTGGAAGTCCTGATTAGTAAGTAAAGGGTAAAATCTCAAAAAATCGGACGATCTCTAGGCCACTCCATAGTGGGCGAAAGACCGTCCATGTCTCAGCGTTGGTTCCACTCATTGACGGCCGCCCCGTCCAAGCACCCCGACGGGCTCCCCGTTTAAGCAGAACCGCTCAGCGTTGGTTCCACTCAGTGTCGGCCGCCCCATCCTAGCACCCCGATGGGCTCCCCGACTCCTGAGCAGAACCGCTCAAATTCCGAGGAAAATAATTCACCGACAAGAACCCCTCAGCGGGCCCTGCCGGAGAACACCTTCCCCGGAGACTCAAGGTGCTCCCTTAAGGCAAAAACCCTAAGGGAGCGAACTCAAAAACTCACACCCAGGATAACAGCAACAGCCGAACCTCAGTTTACTTCTTCGGTTCAGCATTGCTAATTGTTACCCTGGAAGTCCTAAAAAGGACTTTTCCGGGAATCAGGTGTTCATTCCCTTTCAAACCTCCCTATAGGCGTATAAATATCTAAGGGATAGTATGTTTAGTATGGTGTATTTATTACACATTGCAGTATCCTTATATTTGTTTCTAGTTAAGATTTCAATTACTTTATTCTGAGTCGAGACTAAAGGTTTCAGCGTAGTGCGATAGATTCCTTCCCAACTTAATATACCATATTGTAGTGCGCTTTGAATCCAGGCAGAATATAATATTTTAGCATATTTAAATTTAAGAATCTTTTTAGGTAGTAAAGTCTGTTTAACATAATCCCTCCTTTATTTACGACATCGGTAATATGCGGTTTCCAGCTTAAATTACTGTCAATTTTTAATCCCAAGTAAGTTATTACACTGACTTTTTCTATTTTCTCGCAGTTGCAGTTTGAATTGGTCCTGCAATTCCAATCACGCAAAATTAATTATGCAGTGATGTTCATTTTTCCAGTTGTATTTCGCAAGTTAAAATTTACATATTTAGTTTTTGAAACATTCAGACTGAGTTTGTTTGACTGGAACCAATTTGTTACTTTCAAAAGATCAGAATTCGCGATGGTTTTCATTTGTTCTGCTGTGCCTGTAGAGAAAATTAGTACTGTATCAGCTGCTCAAGTATGTATTTTACTGTTTAGTTTAAGACTGCAGAAGTCATTGATATAAATATTAAATAAAATTGGTCTCAAGTCAGATCCTTGTGGTACACCGCTGTTGTTTATTTTTACAATTTGTGATCTGGCATTTAAGTAATTTCTGAACCAGTTTAGGGCAGTAACTCGTATTCCTATGACTTCTAATTTTTTTATTAAAATTTCATGCGGTGCAGAGTCAAAAGCTTTGTGTATATCTAGAAATACTGCTAACGTTAGTTTATGTTCGTCAAGAGGGGTATAAACTGTGTTTGTGAAGTTCAGTAAAACATGTTCTGTGCTAAACTTTTGCCTGAACCCAAATTGATTCTTTGAAAAGAAGTTGATTTTGTCCAAAAATTTCATGAGTTTTATTTTTTACCAATTTCTTTAATATTTTCTAAAAGACGAGTAGAAGGGAGATCGGTCTGTAATTTTTGAAGTTATTTTTGTTTCCCTTTTTTTAAATAGGTACAACTACGGCTTTCTTAAAATCTGATGGAAACGTGCTTGTTATCAGTGATAAGTTAAAAATGTACATTAGGGGTTCCATAATGTACATTTGGCATTTTTTCACAATGTTTGTGTTAATACCATCGTATCCTGACATTCTGGTTGTTTTTAGGTTAGCTATAACACTTTTGATTTCGTTTTCATAAGTGGGGAAAGAGATATGGAGTTATCAATTCTCTTGGGAGTGCAAATCTGAGGGGTGGGTTTAGCATTTTTCAGAATGCTTTCACTGACTGTGGCAAAATGGTTATTGAATTCTTCAGCTAATCCTCTGTCTCCATTTTCTCTATTCCTATCGATATCTTTAAGTATGGGGAGGTTTCGTTTATGTGTATCTTTGCCGATTAATTTATTCACAAATTTCCATTGTTTTCTGGGGTTTCCCTGGCATTTTAGGAATTCATTTCTGTAGTACTCGTTTTTACTTTCTTTTAATTTATGATGTATTAGATTTCTATAGTATTTGAAACTGTGTTCATAATATTGATTGTGCGTGTATTTTTTAAACTTTTTATACACTTTATCTCTAATTTTTATGTAGTGTCTGATTTCATGTGTAATCCCTGGATTACACAGAAAATTTTTGAACATAAACTCGTACAGCTTACGATGTGCATTTAGTTACAGTTAGGAAATCCATCATCACTATATATACACATACTGTATGTACATCTAATTCTGCAAAGTATAAGGTTTCAAACTTTGTGAAGCAAACATGGGATGCAAAGTGTGTGGAGATGAAAGATCTACGGGTAATGTTGGATGGGGACTTGAAATTTTGTGGACATTTGGCTAAAATTGTCAGGATAGCACAGCAGATTATGAGAATGATGCAGAGAACGCTGACATGTAGGAGTAAAACTGTTTTGATTCCATCATTGTACAAGGCTTTGATCAGGCCACATATGGATTACTGTGCACAGATTTGGTTGACAGGTTTTCAAAAGGATGACGAGATGTTGGAGAGGGTTCAGAGACGATTGCCTAAGTCGGTTTCTGGTCTCTGGAATGTGAATATGAGAACAGATTGGGAGAATGCAAATTACAGAGCTCCGTAGATAGAAGGAAGAGAGGAGACATGATCGAGATGTATAAGTTGGTAAGGGCTGCCAGATTCATGTGAATAAATATTTCATAGAATGTGTGGAGACATGGGAAGAACATTGGGTCATCTTTGAAAGCATTTAAGGTGGGGTGAGGAGTATATTTTTTGCATGGAGAATGGTGGGTGATTGGAACGTACTGCCTGAGAATGTGGCGAATGCATTTAAGTCGAGGTACGATGCGCTGCGAGTGTGAGACCTTTCACGACGAGTCTTTTGACTCCACAGAGGTGTGTTTAAAATATACACAGATTAGAAGCCGAGAGATAAAACCAGGGCGACTATTTTATTTTAAATAAACCGCACAACTAGTTTCGCCCTTGTAGGAGCTTCATCGGGTGCAAAACAGATAAATGCCAAAAAATGTTGCGAGAGAAAAATCTATACATAAAACGCTCACTTAGTGACATTTGAAGGCGTTCTGTGAATCTCCTCATTATTGGACGTGCGCACGCGTTTCAAGTCTCGTGAATGCCAAAGTTGCATAGCAGCGCAATGAGAGTCCGAGAAATTATAACTGAGGTCAGAGTCGAGATGTACTGGATTGAGGACGATTTCTTTAGATTCTACAATCTTTCTTTCCAGTTCGTCAGAGCATCGAAAGATGTTTTCCGTTTTGTTCCCCGTGGCTGGGTGAGTGAGTTTTCGTCATTAGCGTCAGCAGAATTGAGGACGTAGTTAGACAAAGCGCTGGCTGTAGTTCTGCCATATGAGACGTCTCTTTTATGTTTTTCTAAACGTAACCGAATGGATTTTTAAGCCTGAACAAAATGAGGAATGTTGCAATTGCACCAAATACAGTAAACGCAGGGCTATTTCAAGTTATGCTTTTGTTTGGACGTACTGAGTAAGGAAAGGAGCTTGGGCAGAGGAGGGAAAGAGGTTCGGATGTTATATTTCTTGAGAACTTTAGCTAACTCGGGCGAAACGGAACTGATATATGTAGTATTTTTCACTATTTCTTTCTTCAATATGGCGAGGAGGTGGATTGAATACCAGCTTTCTAACTAGTTGTTTTGAATAACCGTTTTGCTGAAAGGTTGTAAGAAAAAAAATTGAAGTTCTTTGTGGATTTCCTCTTCTTCACAGAGGAGGGAACACGTACAGATAATGCCAAGTTTGTGAGGCGGGTAGTGATGGGACTGTGCATGCAGATATCTATGAGAGGTTTTCGGTAAATGGAGATTTAATTTATCATCAGACGCACGAGTGAGTTTGACATCTGGAACGAGAGAGAGCCATCAATCTCTAATTCTGCAGTCAATTGGATTTTCGGATGTTGACTGCTGAGGTGGTCTAGGACATTCTTTAAGGAATCAGGT
Organism: Typopeltis vanoorti; assembly: GCF_054136105.1. NCBI lineage: Eukaryota > Metazoa > Arthropoda > Arachnida > Uropygi > Thelyphonidae > Typopeltis > Typopeltis vanoorti. The sequence goes on from NC_143556.1 coordinate 146,703,896, forward strand.
CCATTACTCCAGATTAAGAGAAAATGTCATATCTTCCACAACCTAGGTTTCAATGGGAATGAAGAGAGATATTTAGAATCTTTTGGGGGAAAAGCTAAATTCACCGGTATGGGAGATAAAGGATTGCTCATGGCTAAGCCAGAGTTTTGTTTGTAAATAATGTCTTTAAACTGGAAATAACCAGAATTAACGCAGTGAGTTAATAAAGACACTACTTTTTTGGTAATTTATCTTTTAAGGGAGAACTTTTGCTCTAACTCAACAATATAATTGTTGGAGGAGTTCCTCTCTCCAGTCAGGGGCTATGGGTTCGAATCCTACCGTGGGCATGGATGTTCATGAATATCTTTAAGGTTGCCTTCGAATTTTATCGCCGAGCGTGAGACTACCACGTTGTTTATTGGAGGGTGCGAAACAGTTCCACGTTTGGTTTCTAGATTATGTAACCTTTAACCTCCTGAAATATTAATGCACTACTGTATAGTCTAACATTTCAGGGGGAGGGGTTATCCGCATAACAGAGTCCTCACCACCTCCCAGAAACAAACTGGTCGGTGATAATTCACACCGCTGTTATGTCACTAACATTCGCAGCTCCTACGCTTTATTTTTAATTCCGCCAGTCGTCCCTAGGAACCTCAATTTCATGTGCTTTGGTGAGCAGTCTTGTGAACAGTAACACCAGTCGGTAATTATTAAACATTAATTGATTATTTTTTTTCCTATCCCATGCAGCTAAAATGAAACGAAAATCACAATTTTCGCTTCACTTAATTGGTCTCATAAAAAGGTGAGAAGGATTTCTGTTTTTGCAAATTGGACAGCAAACCCACATGAGCAGATATAAGTTCACCATCATTCCAAAAACTTTTCCACGTGGTCATTGTCGATGGAGACATTTGTCACGGCATGATATTAATGAGTTGCTATCAGTGACAGAATTCCACGGCTTGTGTTCTGTGCAACTGTCGAATTCCAAATTTGTTTCAGTTCACGAACCACGAGGAAGAAACCAAACAAGTTGGTTGCGAGAAGGGTTTCATCGAATTCGCTAACAAATCTTGCTACTCGAATCACGCTGACAGCCTTCTCCACTCCCCACTATAGGGATACTTGATGATTTTCACCAGTTTGGTCTTGCGAATTACTAACAGATTTTCATAATTCAGGTGACAATTTTTGGACAGTGGCTCGGAACAGAAGAGCTGAAAATTGGCGTCACAAATAGTTTATCATCACTGACAACTGGCTACGCATAGGAATGTTCGAGGATGGGGAGGGGGGGTGGAAACTTCTGATAAACACCTGGAGCAGAAAATGACATTAAAGCAACCTTTCTTGTGGTTATATCAGTTGCGTTAATGTCATTTCTGTTCCAGGTGTTTATCAGATGTTTCTAGACCCCCCCCCGTACATTATTTTTTCATATAAACTTCCGTTTCTGCAATATGATCCGCTTATTCTTATTTCTGATCATGATTCTTGGGGACACGTAATGGAAGGAAATATTTCATTGTTGGAAACAAGAAAATAATGACAGAAATGGAATTCTTAGATTCATGGAAATGAGCAGCTTTTCAAGCTGGTTCGCGCTACGTAATTGGCGCACGCTGAATAAAAATGTTCTTAGAAAACGAAATTTTGACGATGCTTTGAATGTATTTCGAGCCGATAATCAAAATATGCACTGCAAAAAAATCCCTTAAGTTTTTAAAAAATATGTACGATTCGCAGGGGTTTTCGGAATATTTGAACACGAATTAGTAATAATACTGAAGAGATTCCGGGTGACAACAGTTTAAAAAGCTGCTGTCACCTGAATTCTTTTCATTGCTGCGAGTCGCAAGGCAAAAAACAGTGGGTTGAGAAGAAAAAGGTTCCCGTCTTACAGTAGTGCTCGATCTACGAGAGTTCTCAATTGCACTCACCCGTCTTAGAATCTTCGCCGCTGTTATTTTAGGATCTGCATTTATAAGACTGAGCCTCCGTGGCTCAGGCCCTTTGATCGCTAGGCTTGCGTTCTTTGACTCCAGGTACTCTTTTCAGGCCCTTCCGACTAAAGGTGAATTACCGGTCTCATACGGAGGTAGAGGGTTTTGTTCCCAATCTTGGGAGGGGGGGGGACAAAATCAGTTTAATATTTTGAGACGAGGAGTGAATTAGTGAGTTTAGCAAATTGTAGCCTTTCCGGAGAAATTAGATCAAAGAAATTGGTTCTTGTTTATGCACCAGTAAAACAAAATTATAAATAATTTTGTTAAAACAAGATTTCTCAAAAAAAAAACTTGTGGGCCCGTGCAAATGCACGGCTTACACAGTCGCTAGAAACGGCCATGACTGTGACATTGCAGCATCCTCCGAGGAAAAAACGAAAAAATTAAATTTCGTTCGTGTTTATAAATAATCACAATGCTTACAACATTATATAAATGCAGTACAACATGTTAAAGGTTACAGCTTATGTTTCGACATTGATTGAAGAGTTAATAATTGGAATTGTTCGATTAACGCTTTAGATTACGAAACAAATGCACTGCGATATAACGCAGTGTCGGAATTATCATGTTCGGTCAGTTGCGGCTAGACTCGCCGATATTCGTTCGCACTTGTCACTGCACGTAACAAGCGAATCCGACACTGCTCTCTGAGCAGTGTCGCTACAGATAAATTGTATGTTTGCGCGCGTTATTTCTGTGAGATACGAAACTTTTATTATTTGATGTGTGTGTTCGTGGTGAGGGCGAAATATTTTTGGTAAATCTTATTTCATTCTGTAAAAATAACATATTTATTTATTATAGGTACTAGGTTGAATTTTCAATTGAAAAAACATGATTTCGCAAATCACAAAATTTAATGAAAGGTTACTGAAAAATTTTGTTTAGGCAAAAATAGAAGAATCGATTTTATTTTCAAATAATATTTTTAATAAAGCAATTTTTTAATATGTAAATTTACTTATTAATAAATTGGTTACTGATTAGGAAAATTTTAATTATTTTGTATATGCAGCACCCCCACTTAAAATTTTCACCGGCCGCCACTGGTTCCAAGAAAGCGTGCTTAACTCCGTTAGTCTCGTATACGCATTAACTATGAAAAAAAACAGCATGGTCGAGTAATAACAGTCCATTGGCGGAATATTTGTGACGATTAAAAATAACCGCATTCATTACTCGGGGGGCGGGTATGCCAGAGGAACTTACAAGATACTGCTGTTTTGCGTTTATGGAACAACAGAGCAATGATGGAACATTATGTCAAGCAAACAGCCCTTTCGAAAAGAGTTCACATCAGGAAGAGCAGAAAGCACAAGTCCAATACTGACACCAAACACATACTGGACTGGATCTCATGAAAGTTTAAGGCAGTGGAACAAAAACGGACTGACGTTCCAATACCCACCTACAAGATTTCTCCAAAAATTCCAGGAGGTGTTAACGTAAAACGAGTAGACTGGAAATCGTTGCAACAACAAACCCGAAAATTATAGAGATGGTTGACCAATTTTTACTTTGCCTGAATGTTCACTTTCTTCATTTCACTGGACACCTTTATTGAAAGCTTTGGTGCCAAAAGCGCATAGCAGAGTGGAGTTCTACTCTGCTACGATTGCGCAGCAAATGTTAAGGGGGAGGAAATAGAATAGTCGTATGATGGACGACTGTGTTGGTTTCTTCAAAGAGGAAAAGCGAAGGCACTTACAAGAGGAAACGAATTTACAGATGAAGAAATTGCATGAAGCAACCGAGCCTGTGGCCAGCGTATTATGTATGTTAACTACAAGAGGCAAAACCTTGCCACCGCCTTATGAGACGACTAACTCGCCTTCAGCTGAAAAGTCCTAATAAAGATTCCACTTCTTGATGGGATGGGAAAGCATAAGATCAGAGTTCACGGGCAACAGCAGATACTGTCCCTTCCATTATATTTTCTATCACGTGTTGATTCGGTTTTACTGATTTGGATCAAAACAAAAGGAACATTGGTCCGAGGAACTGCTACCAGCTGATTCCCAGCTAACGGTGACGTCACATGTTCGTAATCTCAAATCGGTATGTGGTCCCAACTGGTTTCTCCAGGATAAACGTTGACGTTCAGCAATGGTAGGAGACGTGCACTTCGACCACAATACTCAATCGAGATGCGGAATGAGAGAACAATGGCAGATGAAGCCAGAACTATTAATGCCGTAGAAAGCTGGCAAAGAAATTAACATAATAGTGAACCAGTGGAGAATCACACCAAGGCTGGAATACGCATCTGGTGAAAATTGGAACTTACTAATTAAGAAATAAACGAATTAAGAATGCATTTGCACGGCATCGAGAATTCAAAAACAACAGTAAGATTCTACTCTGTCTGAGGAGCTTGGGGTAAAATTTTGTTCCCTCAACACAAAAAGATTCATTTAATTCAGTGTGTTATTTATACTTTTCAAACTTGGACCTAACCTGTACATTCTATTTTTTTTTTTTTTCATAAGGACTTTCGAGTTTTCTTTTATAGTCTTTTGAAACTTTGACCTTACACGGACAGTTTATAAATATCTTTTTGTATCATTTTATTTATATGTATGAAGCGTTTTTAAATTTTGATCTAACCAGGCTGTCTACAATCACACCTGTCACCTGATTTTCACCAAGCCATAAAAAAAATCTGTTAGCAATACTTAAATCGCCTTATACGACACTTATAATAAAGAACCCAAGTGAAATTTACCACCAGTTAGTGACAGTGATCATGCTGTGCTTTCTTGGGAAGTATCTAATTATATTGATGCTCCGATTAGAACAGGCTACATATTCAACTACAAAGCTGGAAATTACGATCAGCTTACGAGAATACTATCGTTGGTTCCATGGTATCAGTTATTGAATATCAGCAATGCATGGTAATCTTTGAAAATGTGCTTGAATGAGGCGGTATCTCAATGTCTCCCTAGTGTTCGAAGAATAAATAGGTTGGGAGTGAAATGGATATGCAGCCTTATTAAGCTAGAGATCCACAAGAAAAAGATGATGCGGAAAGAATATCATGAGAATAAGAGTGAGAGGAGTTATGAAATATATAAAGCTCAGGTCAGAAAAGTAACGAGTATTGCGCTGAAAGCTAAATCGGTGTATGAAAAGAAATTGGCCATGCAAGCTGAAGGCAATCCAAAAGAATTTTATCGTTATGCCTCAAAAGAAAGAAAAAAAGAATGTGGAAGAATAACTTTATTGAATGCAGATGGTACTCGAGTGTCGGAAGCTAATGAGATTATTCAATTAATGAGTGCTCACTTTGCTAAGATATGTCAACTAGATGTATGAAACATGCTGACAGTTACTGCTGCCGCCGCTTTGGATGAAAAGTTAAAGGTTCATTAAATGAGCTTGAAGAGCTGTTTCATAACCGGGATAAGAAGGGACAGATGGAATATCAGCCTGTTTGTTAAAGGAATGTTCAGCTCAATTGGCTACGCCTTTCGCATGTTCATATAACTTAGTCTCAGGCTCAGGAATGATACCACAGGAATAATGCATGATAGTTCCATTGTACAGGGGGGAGGGATGCAAACACCGATGTGTCTAACTACCGACCTATCAGTATCTCTGGAGTGGTGGTGAAGATTTTACAGAAATAGGTAAGAACTTGCTTGCAGAAATGAGTAGACAAACAAGCTATACTCTGCAGAGAACAGCATGGGTTTAATAAAGCAAGGTCATGTTTTAGCAATTTTCTCATATTTTATGACAATGTTATGGCCGAGTTGGATAAAGGGAATGGATACACTATGATAATGTTGAATTTGCTAAGGTATTTGATAGGATACCACATAAAAAGCTGTTGCTTAAACTGGAAAATATGGAATTGGAATGTAAACTCTTCACTTGGATCAGCAGATGATTGACAGACATATCAAAAAGTGGTATACAGTGGGTGTGAATCTTCCAGATTTAAGGGTGACCGGTACTGTACCTCAGGGTTCAGTCCTTGGGCCATTATTGTTCAATCTATACATTAAATGACATTAGGAAAGGTCTAAGTGGAGATGTGCAATTGTTTGCCAATGATACGAAGATAGGTAGGGCAATCAAGGATGCTACTGATACGCAGCACTTACAAAATGATTTGAACAGGCTGGAAATTTGAGCAAATGAAAACGGCTATCAGTTTAATGTTAGTAAGTGTAAAGTTATGCACTTTGGCGTGATGAGATTTCCAGCGGCATATTATACAGTATTAGTGAGGTTATGCTACAAGAAATTGAAGAGGCAAAGGATCTTGGCGTATTGGTGGATAGGAATTCGAAGTTCAAAGATCACATAGCAAAAGTTGCAAATACAACTCAGAGAATAATTGCAATGTTGAAGTGAACGTTGACATCTAAGGATAAGGAAGTCATTTTGCCTCTTTTGATAAGACCACACCCGGATTATTATGTGCAGATTCATTTCTAGGGGATAAAGAAGCTATGGAAAGGGTGCAAAGAAGAGTTACAAAGATTATATCCGGATTATGGGATTTAGATTATGAGGAGAGATTGCGAGTATGTGAATTACAGACTCTGGTCAACAGGAGAAAGAGGGGTGATATGATAGAAGTCTATAAACTTTTGAATGGGTGCTATAGCATTTCAAATGAAGAAATGTTTCGTTATATGGAAGTTGGGGAAGAACACGGGCTCATCCATGGAAGTTAAATTTATTTGCAGTTAAGAAAGGGGTAAGAGCTAGGTTTTTCTTTCACAGAGCAGTGAGTAAGTGGAATAATTTGCCTTCAGAAGGTAGTGAGTGCATCTAGTGCGAATTTAAGGGAAGGTATGACAGATGGTTTGGGTAATTTATGGCCTCCCTCGATGAGTTCTCGACTCCCTGGAGGTCTCATAATAATATTAAAAAAGTTATTTTTAAATTGCATACTTAAAATACATAATCCACTTGTCTTAAATCTTAGTTATAACATTCTTGCGGACCAGTAGTGTGGATTTCTGCAAATAGAATACACTGTTAATGCTTCTTATTTCTCAAGGGTAGTAAGCTGAGGTCATTTACTTGTGCTTTTTGAAGACCGGTGGGTAGCCGATCACAAATAGCTAGCCGAAGGTGATGGATGATTTCAGTACGCATCTGGGTAGGCAAGTAAGGCGCCCCATAGCTCGTTTGGTGGTCCATAAGTAATAAATCCATAAGCCAATAACAGGTAAGCATATGTTATTGGCCGAAATAGTGCAACTTCTATGATCGATTTTCATGTGATTAAAAACCCGAGTTTGGAGGAGGAAAAAACGTACTTGCCTGTGCCAGAGATCGGCTAACTTCGGGAACCGGCTGAAGAACGGCCTAGAAAAAAAAATCTCTAGTCGACTGGACTCGAACTTAAGGCGATGTTTCTTCGAGCGGCTTAGTAATATGGAGGCAAACGCTATATCCACAGGCGTTGTGATTTTTCATGGACCATATTATTAAACTGCATGCCACCGACGAGTGGTTGCAATAATGAAGTCGATTTACGTGCGTGGATGAATTAAGGGGCAGATAACCCGGCTACTCTGCTCTACATAAACACCGAGTTACTTTGCCCCCTGAACAGCGTGGTGGTTTCAGTGGCCACGACAAATCGCATAACATCTAAAAGAGTTTGCCAGAGTAGAATTCGAAACCTATAGCAGGCAATTGGAGGCATGCCACACGGTTCAAAGAAACTATCAACTCGGCCTACCAAACAAGTTCAGAACCGAAGTGGTTCTCAAGATCTGGTTAGGCAAACTGGTTTATGAAGTTCAGAACCAAATTGTTTCTGAACTGAAGATGTAGACTGTCGGCCTAATCGATTGTCTGAGTATTTGCCGTGCCTGCTTCTAACCAATCGGCTGAGGGTTCAAATTTTTGGCACGAACGTTTAGTAAAATAGGCGGAAGATTAATTTCCTCGCTCCTTTTACCAAAAGCCCGAAGAGGCTGGAAAAAGTTCCAATTCCTTGGTTGGTTGATACACACACGTATGTGAAAGAAATTTGACGAACTCATGATATTAATGCACTATAAGTTAACGACCTTTCGTCAGTTGGAGTCACAAAAGTGTCGAAAGGATGAAGTCCTGTATAGATTCGTCTCTAATTCGTTTGTAAGAAATGCAACAATCAATGCAGTCTTGAACAGTTAAATAACTTAGCGAGTAATGAATTTTTTTAATTTCTAAAAAATTTTTTAGAGTATGGAATAAAAGGCGAGTCAATAAAACAGAAAATTCGTACGAAAAAAAAAAAAAAAGGAATCGAAAACGATTTCGATAAGAAACATTTCAAGACCGACAGAAGAGTTCTAGAAAACTTGGGAAATGAACAGATGGCATCAATGCCAGCAATAAAGAGATTAAAAGCAAACAAAGCTAATATAAAAGCGGTAGGAAAATTCAAGATAATGAAAGCGGATATCTGGAAAACAAACAATTGGGAAAAGGAGACAAGCCCGAGAGATAAATGTCCTCGTGATAAACGTTGCCCTTGGATGGGGGGGGGGGGGTAAGAGAGAGAAGTGCAAGGACTCTGCAAGTTATTCCTAAAAATTACTGCCGAATGCTATGTACAAGGAAAGCGTCAGAAGCGTGAGAAGAAGGAATCAAGAAAGATCTTAGCATTTCAAATGACTTCCCCAAAGATGGTTAAAAAAAAAAGTGATGCAAACAGATGACGAGCAACGTGGCCATCTGTTTGGGAAATGCCACACGCGAATGAAACAAAATCTTTCCAGCAAGTCTATGCAAGGAATACGTTTATTCTTCTTTTTATATGCATTCAATTAAAGACATTTAATCGAATTCTTTTCATTTCCACAGCTGCTTCATATTATAGACGATGATCTGGGCATCCAACTGAGGCAATGCCTTGGAGCAGCAAGTTTGGAGGGCGGAACAGCAAAATTGTATATCGACCATAAAAATGCCGTTGTTTCTAACGTGAACATATTTGAATTTAGAGGGCGACGTACCCTAATAACGGTGCTTAATATTGGTTTGATTCTATGCTGTGAGGATTCATTGTATTAGCTTTTTCAACCGATCGAGTTAGTCGGTCTCATACGGCGATAGCAGGTCCTCCCATCTCTTCCAAAACAGACAAGCAGACAAAAAACGCAATTAACAGATCAAAATATGTGTGTACTAAATGATGTAGTGCAGACTGTGCATTGCTCTGCAGCGTAGAAAAGCCTCAACTCTGCAGACCAAGGATGGGCAAACTGCGGCTCCCGAAACAATATTGGTTTTCGCTGCCATTTTTCCCAAACTTTTATATTAATAATCTATAGTAGTATAGTATGTACCAATATTAGAATATTTTATTTCGCAAATGCTTTAAAGATAAGTAAAAAATATTTATTTTGAAACTTTACATTTTTAGCTTTTAAATGGTTCCGCTCAAAAGGGTTGTTAACGTCGATTTTATCATCGTATTTGGTTGGCAAACAGTGTTTCGACATTTGATGGCCTGTGTCGCTCTCGCCAAAATTAATTCCCAAAGTGACTACTATGATCGCTGCATCAGTGGCGCACCCAGAGGAGAGAGCAGGGCCCTTCCCCCCCCCCCCCAAAGAAAAAGGGAAAAAAAAAACACTAGAAAATTTTCCAAAAATCTTTTCCTAATTGAAATTCATTTCTTTAATTTCTGTTGTGTCGTGTCTTCTATTTCTATCCTACTTATGAATTAGCGATCATTGCAGATGCTCAGTCATAGGTCGTATGCGATGCGTACGTCGTATTCTTAAATCGTGTACTGAACTCGACCCCCCCCCCCCCCCAAGATTAAATCCCGAGTGCGCTACTGCGCTGCATTACCCACCGCCTCCGTTGCCTGGACTCTGCGTCATCACTCTTCATGCAGTATACAAAAGTTATGCACTTGTGGTGGTAGCGGAACATAACTAGTGTAGTGTAGTGTAGATAAGAACTTTTCTGATTAATAAATACTTAAGATTGATTTTAGTGAAATATATAAACCCCTTGTTTAAAATTGCTGAGCAACAGAAGAGTATAAAAGAAAATTAGAATAAGAAAAGAGTTACTTAAGTATAAAGAGCTAATAAGCTTCATTTCGGCAATGAAAACATTACTTAAATTAAGGGGATATTAAATCCCACATAGTTTTAAAACCGAATAAGAAACTCAAAGATTGGAATCAGAGAGTTTCATGCCGAATATAGTATAATAAACTATAAAGGTATCAGCGACTACTAACGTGAGCTAATGCAAGTGACCCTAGTACGTAGTACAATACCGGATGACTCGTTGCAAAGGTGGGGAAAGTTCAGATCGCTATTCTTAGGTATTTTCCATAATGTAAAAACACATTTCCTAGGAAATGTATGCTGTTATTACATTACTCAGCTACTCACTGATGAAGCCTCAAAAAAGGCTGAAACCGGTCTGGGTAGTGACCTCCCACCATAATATAATAACAGCATACATTTCCTAGGAAATGTGTTTTTATATTATGGAAAATACCTAAGAATAGTGATCAGAACTTTACCGACTTTGCAACGAGTCGTCCGGTATTGTACTACGTACTAGGGTCACTTGCATTAGCTCACGCTAAGTGTTCGCCGATACTTTATAGTTTACTATATTCGGCATGAAACTCTCTGATTCCAATCTTTGAGTTTCTTATTCGGCTTTAAAACTATGTGGGATTTAATATCCCCTTAATTTAAGTAAGAAAAGAGTGTTTAACCAATGATGGGAGGACGATTTTGCATTTACTGTTATGGGTGAAAAGGCTCTGGGTCCTCTCTGCCACACAACCATCAGCCACTTGAAAGCCAGTAATTGAAAGCGCCACCATGAATGTAATCATAAAAAGTTTGCATCTGAATTTCCTCCTGAATCACATTTGCGAAAAAACAAGATAAAACGTTTGAAATTTAATTTCGCCACTCAACGAAATAGCCTGTTTTCCCTTCTATAAGCAAAGTGATTTGGCTACTGAAGCTGGTTTTGCTATAGCTTGGAATATTGCTCGAAGCAAACTACCTTACAGTCATGGAGAATTTGTTAAAAAGAACATTAGTGATGTGATCGCAATTCTCGCTCCAGAGAACTCAAACAAGCAACTGAACAAATTCCTCTCTCCCGCCGCACTGCTGAGAGACGTATTTCTGAAATTAGTTCGACAATCGCATGTTCGCCGCAGAGCGATCTGAAAAGCTGCGTTGCTTTCAGCTTAGCATTCGATGAATCTACAGACATTCAAGATATCCCTCAGCTAGCTGTATTTCTTCGCTATGTTACCAACGATGGAAATGTAAAAGAATAATTCTTAGACTTGATAAGCTTGAAGGAGACCCCAAAAGATATTGACATCAAAAATGCCCTTAACAAGGCTTCATTAAATGCTCAACTACCATTGCATAAACTTGTTAGCATCGGAGCACCAGCTCTGGTAGGTCAAAATACTGGCCTTGTTGGGCAATTGACACATGATATCAACTCTCCTGAATGACTCTTTATTCACTCTATCATTCGCCTTAGTAAGCAAACACTTCAAGTTCGACAATGTCATTTTAGAAATTCACAATTTCTAAAATGCGTTTTAGAAATTGTGAATTTCATTCGGACAAGTGCAAAAACACGCCGTGAATGTAGGAATTTTATTGGGGACCTGGAGCTTGGAGAAAAGCCATGTGACGTTTCATTCTACTCTATTATAAAATTATATAAAGCTATGACAAGCATAGCTTTCCTGAAAGAAAAGAAAAACCCACAACTAGAAGATCTTGGATGGGTACAGGATCTGATGTTCTTTACAGATGTATGCAACCCCTCCAATATTTAAATCTCGCACTTCAAGGAAGGAACAAAGTCATTACAGAACTTGCCCGATCAGTTTTCAAAACAAAATAAAGCTTTTTCAAAGAGATCTGGCAAAAAAGAAATTTGGCCCCATTCCCCAACTTAAATTAAGAATAACTTCTTTTCCTGGTGCTGAAATTAAACACAGTAAACTGAAACAATACGAAGAAAACTTAGAAACACTTTATAATGATTTTGAGAATAGGTTTGAGAAACTAAAAGAAGTTAAAGCCATGTTTTGTATTTCTTGTGAATCTTCTTTGTGATTGGTGTCGTCAACGATGGATGTCCTGTTGATGCACCTTTTACCGCGGGTGTTACTTCAATAGAGACAGAACTTATTGAGCTGCAGGAAGATGCCGGTTTGCAGCTGGTACATACAATGCTCATCTATAATTGACTTTTGAAAACAAATCCCAGAAGCAGAGTATCCCAATCTTCAGAAAATTGGCTTCTGAATATTCTGCTTTTGTGACAACTTACTGCTGCGAATGGCTCTTCTCCGCCATGCAATTTGTCAAGTCAAAACATCGTGCTATCCTCACTAAGCCACCTCACCGAGCTTCTCAGAACAGCTTTGACATCCTACCAGCCAGATTTTAAACTATTAACTTTTTTGGTGAATAGGACTATTATAGAGTTGTATTTTGTTATTATTTATAAATACAATTTTAAAAGAATATTTTCTGCGGCTCTTGAACATTCAAAAATGTATGAAAAGTATTATATGGCTCTTATTGCCGTCGAACTTGCGCACCCCCTATAGAGGTTTCACGTGATAATTCTTTCAAATGTTCTACTAATGAAATCATAACCACATTGGAATATTATGAGATCCCAGACACCTCATGACGGTCAATTCTGCTCAATCTTAAATTTTTTGTAGTAGATTTGACTTTAAAAGATTTGGTGTTAAATGAAAATTAATCTCCCACCCACACTTGTCAAGGTGCGCAAATACACGAAACTCTTCCAATCCAATCCTTAAAAAAAAAAAAAAAAAATTAAAGGCCTTTATAATCCTCATTACTGTCAGCCCACCCCCCCCCCCCCCCACCCCCCCCCCCCCCCACCCCCCCCCCCCCCCACCCCCCCCCCCCCCCACCCCCCCCCCCCCCCACCCCCCCCCCCCCCCACCCCCCCCCCCCCCCACCCCCCCCCCCCCCCACCCCCCCCCCCCCCCACCCCCCCCCCCCCCCACCCCCCCCCCCCCCCACCCCCCCCCCCCCCCACCCCCCCCCCCCCCCACCCCCCCCCCCCCCCACCCCCCCCCCCCCCCACCCCCCCCCCCCCCCACCCCCCCCCCCCCCCACCCCCCCCCCCCCCCACCCCCCCCCCCCCCCACCCCCCCCCCCCCCCACCCCCCCCCCCCCCCACCCCCCCCCCCCCCCACCCCCCCCCCCCCCCACCCCCCCCCCCCCCCACCCCCCCCCCCCCCCACCCCCCCCCCCCCCCACCCCCCCCCCCCCCCACCCCCCCCCCCCCCCACCCCCCCCCCCCCCCACCCCCCCCCCCCCCCACCCCCCCCCCCCCCCAAGTAAAAATGAAGGGGAAAAAAAGTTACGTATGTCATGAATGCATAAATACGTAGATACTTGTCAATTTTATCATTTAATAAGTACTTGTGTAAGTTTTGATAAATGCTAACATTCAAGACTTATGACACACGTACTTACAGACCGTACATGGCGCCATTCGCAATCTGGAGAAATAAAAGCAACGTAAAGATGCTGTAATAAATCATAACCGCACAAAATTAACTTAATTAAATTTAATTAACTAGCATGAAATAAATATTTTATAACGATTCATTCATTAGTATATAGGCTATTACCATAAAGCAATCATATTGCTGTTACCAGTAATCAATAGGAATTTCTTTTTCCCATCTTGTTTTCATTTTTTGATGTCGAGTGTGTTAGTAATGCGTTAACACCTACAGTTTTTTTGTATCTATTAAGACAATATTGATGTAGGTACCGGCACACATACGATTCATGTCGGAAACAGGCGACGTAAGCTTACAGTATCGATAAATAAATACAGTACTGGAAACGTATTTTCACTTCCTTACGATTATCTTTAATAACATTTTCTTTTCTCTAGCTTACTTTATTAATTTACTTTATTTACAAGAATACAGTATATAAGATAATACACACACACACCATACAAAATATGTGTTAATCGACTGTTCATGTTATCAGTAAAGCGCTTTCGCTAATCAGTAGACTATTAGTGATTAAGTTTTGGGGGGGTCTGTGCCCCTAACCCCTGCGTATAAAACAAATGATTTCGAAATTATGCATGACGAACTCAAAAGAAATTAATCCTTTAACCCGACCACATGAAACATGTCCTCATACGTTACCGAGGTCTTGAGCGAAGTGCGACCTCAGTAAGGGGATCCAACCTCAATTATCTCCGCGCGCTGCATTACGTAACAAACTTGAATGAGTCGTACGCAGCCTTCATTGACAACAACCAGTTCGTGAAGTGATACCGTCATTACACAACTGCTGCTCTTGTCAAAGGAGGTGCGAACTTGTCACGATTGTTTTGGGAATGTTTGAAAGGAAGCTTCCAGCAACAGAAATCAGTTCAGGGTCTCGACCGCGTGAACTAGATTATCGTCCCGTGCACCGTCTTGGAGGATATTTTTCAATTCTTAAGTCCAAAATCGAAAAAACGTAATTGGCATTTGAAAACTTAAAAATGGCACATGAGTAAAAGAAAGATGGAGGAAAAGCAACGAAAAGAGGGCATGATTTGCGCAAGATGATTTTTCGAGTTGGTTATTACCCCCCCCTCCCCCGTCCTACATTTGAAAATATCACTGAAATTTCCAAGCGTAATTATGAACCAAAAATTATGAATGCTTTGTTTTTCTTAACAGTATTATCAGTTTTCTTGCTTCCTATCAGACCTACACACGAAAGTTTCAAGACGTACTCGACATTAGCGCCATGTATGAGCAAGAAGTTAAGAAAGGAGAAATTTGTTTGCATGCGTTTCGAATAGTTGGAGTTTGTGGTCTTCGTGAAGACAGGGTGCGGAAGCTGTTCCACTGAACACGTGCAGATGGCATGAAAGAAGACGAAGAGAAGTTGGTTCGGTAAGTTCACAGGTGGCCTGTAACACAGGTGTTCGGCGGCAGCTGCTCCTCTTCCTGCAGTTTTGGAATGAAGGAAAGAAAAAGGACAGAGGCCAGTGCACAACAGCACTGTCCATGCAAGTTCTTGCAGGAAAGGATAAGGTAGAAATTGAACGTCTATGAGAGAGGGATTAGAGTAGATTTTGTGAGAGAAGAATCAATTAACAGAACTGCAATCTTCTAATATCATCAAGCGATCTTAAAGAGGATTTTGACTTACCCCCGAAGTGTGAGAGCAGTATTCCATGGCTGGACAGACCGGAATCTATACAGCGGTCGGAGTTGTACAGGTAAGAAGTAATGGTTTCGAACAGAGAAATCCACTGATCTTTTTCAAGGCTGTCGATAGAAGCTGTGGCTGAGATGTATTTCTTAGGAAAGGGTGGAGTGCAGATCAACCCAAGAAGTGAGATCTGATCCTGTTTGGTTATTATTATCATCGAGATTTGTCTTTCGAGCAATTAGGTGGGAGGGAGATTTGGAGGACGGATGTTTTCAAGGTTGTCCCCATTTCATTAAGCAAGGAGATCAATTTAAGACGCTGATTATGATAACCTTAAGGCGCCTAATAACCGGGAATTATGAGGTTTGCAAATAAAAAGATAAATTGAGTAAATTGTCATCAGCAAATTATGGATTGGACTTGAAATTAGCGAGGGAAAGCCATTTGTGTACGGGGGGAGAGAGTGAAAGCCCAAAGGCTCCGATGTACTCTTCAGTTGGTGGGAGATCTGAAGACAGGAAACCATCTACTGTGGCACTTCGTAAGTGGCCAAAGAGGAAGCTGGCCATCCAATTGCATAGGCTCAGTGGTGTAGATAAAGCTTTTACCGCCCTTGCGGTCCCTGAGTTTGCTGCCCCTCTCGATACACACCAAAAATACTACAAAAGTCAAAACACGTATAGGGAAATAAATATAAAAAAAAAAGTTTATTTTTGAAGTAAAACTTCAATTTCAACATTCTAAAATGTTATTTTTCTTGCTTTTCTGTTAACAAAATCGTTGATGACATTGGCGAAGTCTATTTCATAGTCATGTAGGTAATTCTTAATCAATTTCATTTAGTAAAACTCCTCTCACAACTAGCAACACTTACAGCAATTATGAGGAAAATTCCCAGTAGTATTATTACAATATTTGGAAATGAGTTCTCGAGACTATGTTTTAAAATTAACTGCAAAAGTTCAAAAAGGTTCAAAGTGTCGTATGGGGCGGACCGCTCCCTCCCTAGCTACGCCTCTGCATAGGCTAGAAAGCAGACCTCTGCCAGACCTGATAAAATGCCTTTAAAATGCCAAGAGCAACCAGGCGAGTTTCTTCAACCTTTGTCTGGCAGGAATCCAAAAGGAAGGTGGCGTATATTAATAATAATAATAAAAAATCAGCTGTAGATCGAGAATGGCAAAATATTGCCAGACATTAATTAGAGGGTTTGTGTGGGCAGTCAAATTTACTGTCGAAGAAATTCTCCGTGAATTTTTATAGAAATTAAGCAAGAGCAAGTAGATGATGACTAATCGCCCTTTTTCGAACAGACTGAATGTGGGCTCGTCATACAATTAGGGATGAATGGATAAGAGACGGAAGAGGTGAAATAAATGTAGATGCCAGTTCTGGAACAAGTGCATTCGCAGTAACATTAAATTCTTCGCTATTACTAAAATAGTGATATGCAATTTAATAATATTAATTATAATACGAAATACCTTTTTAACATACCCCATTATTAAGCATTAAAACGTGTCTGCATTCTATGACGTGTGTAGCATGTTGTAGAATGCAAACACAACTTGGTGCTGAACGTTCATATTCTTGAGGCCATTCATGATCCGATCAGTGCGGATCTCTGAACTCTCGTAAAATATTCCAAATCGGGCGGACATGACAATCATTAGCCACATTGCAGTTTATTAAATTTTAACTGAGAGGCATCTGGAGAATATTTTCCGGGAGCGTCCCATTTCTTTTAAGCATTAGCCCAATGGACGTATGGCCAAGCCACTTGACTTATCTTAATTTTTTATAAGAGAACGGTTAATTGCACGGCATAGTCCGTCTCTCAATGCGTGTATTCTCTGACCGGTACGTAAGCTTTGCAGAGGAGAAAAAAGCCGTTTCTTGGAGAAGGAAGAGCTTCCATTTCCTTACGAGACACCAGCTAAGCCACTTTGGAAAGTCCCCAAATGTTCTAAATTTAAGGCATCGAGTATAAAAAGGTGCAGCATATTTAAGAAAAAGACAAGACAGGATAGAAAAGAACGAGTGTGGCGAATAGTATTGGATGATTTGAATCCAGTCGGAATACATACATACATAGCCCATGGCAAAAACATGATGTTAAGAAAGAGAATCATGATGTCATTATATATTAACAGAATTGAAGAATTTAAAATATTTTAAGTTAAACCTTTGAAGGAAAACACAGATCTAATCCAAGAATTTGGAAAATTTAAAGTCTTATATATGTTTCTTTTCCTTATTATAACATATTATCATTATAAATTCAGATCTAAGTTCGTAATCCAGGTCACAGCTTCAGGAGCCGCTTGTAAAAAGTCATTCTGATAAGCACAGAAGGTGCATTCTGTTACAATATGTTGCACTGTCTGTCGTGGAGCACCACAGTCACATTCTGGAGATGTTTGTCTGTTCCATTTATAGAGAGTATCTCCACATAGGCCATGATTTGTCCGAATTCTATTTAGTACCGTCCATGTTTTGCGAGGTAGATCTGATCCTGTGATGATTTGATCACCTTTAAAGATGTTATGCAAATGTTCTTTCGTATTTTCCTTCCATGTTTCTTCCCACTTTAATAAAGGATTAAAATTATTTAGCACTAGTTCTTCTGCTGCTCGTAGTGATGGATGGTGGGATTTCAATCTATTGACGTTAAGAGTTGGGAGATCCTGATGAATAGGTAGATTCGGATTATCAGAATTTTTTTGGAATTCACGGACTAAAGAATTCAATCTACTTAGTTCTGTAGGAATAATGCCTGCCTAAAAGAGATAACCAATATGTTGGAGTCGATCTAATAGAGCCTGTAATTAATCTTAAGGTACTGTTCAATTGAGAATTGATAATCCTTGTGTGAGGACTATTTAGCCACACAGGAGCACAATATTCAGCACTTGAGAATACCAGAGCAAGGGCTGTTGTCCGAAGAGTAGAGGCTCTAGAACCCCAGGTAGTGCCACAAAGTCTCTGTAGGATATTATTACGTGTCCTTAGTTTATATGCCAAGTTTGAAAGATGTTGCCTGAAAGTGAGAGAACGGTCAAGTGTGATTCCCAAGTACTTAAGGAATGTATTATATGGAAGTGTAGTGTTGTTCAATTCAAATTTTTAGTTTCACATTTGCCAAGTTATTATTTAGATGAAAACAAGATATTACCGTTTTTCTCCTATTTAAACAGAGTCTCCATCTTTTAAAATATTCATCCAGAATAGTTAAGATATTATCATAAGTGATATTAATCAGTTATGAAAATTATAAAAGCGCACGCTAGAAGAGCTACAAGTATTGTACGAAAACCTAAGTCTGGTTATGAAAGGAAAAAACTAGCTAGGCAAACTAGAAGTAACCCAAAATAATTGTTATGCGGCAACTAAAAGAAAGAATGAATGTGAAAGAATAACCAGGGAATACAGAAGAAATTGTTCCACTAAGAAGTGCCCATTTCGGTTCGAGTTATCAACCTGGTGTACGCAACATGGAGCTCAGTGTACTTTTACACTGGACGAGGAAAAAAAAAAAAAAAAAAACATGTATAAGAGGTACAAAAACTGAATAAGATTCTTTGCCCACCAAGCAATTTTGTTGCCGTATGAATCAAATACAATTTATGGTTTCATTTCTAATGCTAACTAATTCTAATAGTACTTCTAATAATATTAGAAAGATTTTTAACACTATGAATGATTGCATACAAAAAAACATACAAATGTCTACCTGACCCCAAAGTGGAGGAAGGTCTTAATCGCCCGATTTATCGGAGCCTGAAGTGGCATATTCCACGCTTGTCCCCAGAGTAGGAATTCCGGTTTCTGTTCCCATCTTCGCTGCAATGTGTCATACCTTCAACGTCAGGGCGAACGTACGTACATACCTATAACTCCTCCATTTCGATTATACATCAGTTAAAACGGCTGTGCTGCAGGTCGGCAACCAGTTAGTGCACTTCCAGATCAACTGGCACATAATCCCGCCTCCACATACTCTGCAAGATCGTGTCTGGAGAGGGATTCCAAGTAGTGGTCTGTCGGAGGCACTGTCGAGGCCACGTTACAGCAAGGAAACGGGCCACTCTCTGTATGGATATCACGTCCAAGAGTGTCTCCTCTCCCACACTCACTCATCAGAATCTTATCACTTTCGCTTTACTGACATTAGCGACATCAACGTCAACATAAATCATAATCGCTTACTCATCCAGACTAGACCTTTTTCTCTTCAAAGAAACCCGAATTGTCCAAAATAACATACTTCAATTCATTTTGTCACAAAGGTGACACCTGTGCGATCGGACACTGAACGCCAGAGAGAAACTAATTTAGAATCTCCCATGCTTTCGACTTCTGGCTCAAGGTTTCCTTACCTCATTTACTAACACCCATCTACTGCTTTTACCATTCTCTAAGCTAATTACTCAGACTGCAGGTGTACCGGACTGCAATCCAGCCATCCAAATAGCGAGGTCCTAGCCAATCAACATCCATAATTCCAGCTGCTTTACCAACACCAACAGCCAAGTTGGACGAGAGATGGAAATTTTTGCCACAAGCACTTACCTAACACAAGTCATTCATCTAGCTAAACGAATTCCTGATAACTCTTTTCACTCTCCCAATTATGGATCTCCTCAAGATACACCGCAGAGATCCCCTGCCCTCTCGTCAAATGAGGCCAAAACCTCCCGCAAGTCTCCTCTCACAGGACGCTCTTCCTCAAACCAGTACCGAAGTTGCATCCAACGACACCGCAAAGGTGCAAAATGGGATGACCGCTGGACCTCCTACGCATTTCCATAGTCTCACGATTGCTTCAGCTCGTCCGACTCTAACAGCTGCTTCGAACGAGTCGCCGAAATTATCCTCGCCGACAATGAATGGGGGTTTCACTCTCATCCTAGCCAAAAGACTCCTCTGCTTTCCAAGTCTTACTTCAGCAGAAAGTGTATCGAAGCAGTTGAAGGAAATTTTCGGCATACTGCAGGTGGCTCGCATCAATAACTCCGGTTTCATATTTTGCCAAAGTCCGCAAGATTTATTCCAGGCTTGGTATAGGCAAAGGTAAAACGGTGAGAAGATCTAAATCTGATTTCATAAAAAGGAAAATAGCAGGAAACCTGCCTCCTGTTTAAACGAAATCGATGTCTTCTGGCCTTTTGCTAAGCTGTTGGACGCAATTTCTATTCGCCTGCCCTTCCACCTCCATCTCATCCTGACGACAACACTGTTACTCCACCTACAAATAAAGCTGATCTCCTAGCATCGCTCTTTTCCTCGAACTCCTAAATTAATGACAAAAGAAAATCTTCACTTACCAGAATCCGAGCACCGTGTGCGTCTTGTACTTTTTGACAAAAAGACCAAAAAAAAATATTACTAAATGAATTGAACGCTAAAAAATCTCCTGGTCCTGATAACATCTCTCCAATTCTTCTCAAACATTGAGCTAACTCCTCTCATGCATCGTGTCTACTACACATTGTATAGTAGACACGAATCTATTATACATTGCTTCCAAGCATTGGGATAAATACCAGCCAACTCATAACTACCCTTTTTCCAAAAAAAAAGGGAGACAGAAGCATACCGTAAAATTACCGACAATTCGTCACCATGTCAGTCCTCTCCAAAATAATGGAAAAATTCATGAATAGCTAACTTCACCAAGAGACCAAATTAATCGCGGACGACCACTATGGATTCTGCCATTGAAGACATTTTATTTGCATCACCCACCACCAGTGGACACGTGCTATGGAAAAGTTCGGAGAAAATTGTGCTGTTGACCTTGACATTTCCAGATTTTCTGATCGTGTCTAACATCGAGGCCTGCTAAACACACCACCATCCTTTGGTCTACCTGCCATTTCTGTAACTGGGTTGCTAGTTTTTCCTCTGGTTGTTCGATGCGTGTCATGGTTGAAGGTTCCTCTCTTCAAGCTTTACCCCAATACAGGAGTACTTCAGGGCTCGTCTCATCATCTACCAAAACGACCTACTCTCAATCACGACTAATCCTATCCTCAGCCATGCAGACGATAGTACTCTACATTCATCCTGCTCGTTTGATAAACCATGCAGTGTGCAGGCCTCCCGATCGTCAAGATCTACAACTAGTGCCTTAAAATTGATGTACGTCCTGTTGTTCAATGGGGAGAGGACAGCCTTCTCATGTTCAATGCCACTAAACAGTCTTGCTTTTTTTTTATTATTATTTTGCACAAAGGAGATCCCAGCTCACCTACCCTCACCCCAGAATACATGAATCTCAAAACAATATCGATCTCTTTGCTCGGACTAAAAGTTTATCTCCAGTATTTTCTTGGCATAAACACATCACTTCAATAACCTCCTCAGCATCCAAAAAAGTAGGCACTCTTTCGTTGAAAAGCGCTACTTTACATCCAGCGAACTCTTGACTATACAAATGCCGAATTTTCTCGTGCTTATATTGTTCACGTTTGGGATAGTACACCTAAAACTTCCCTTAAAACCTGGACGCTGTCCAGAGACAAGCAATTAGGCTCGAAAATGATCCGTCTCTTACAAATTCACTTCAAGTCACAGACGCAGTGTGTCAGCACCGTGTCTCTTCTACAGGTACTTCCATGGCCACCGCTCCAGTCACAACTGGCAATCATCATCATCATTCCTCCGCATTCTGTTGCTCCTGTTAATGCAAGAGCAAAGCTGCGGCATCCCTTTGCTGCAAACATACCTAACCTGCTTTTTCTCTTTTATTCCATCTACCTTCCTGGAACGTTGTGAAGAATTTCCTCCACAACTGCAACCCGAAACCCCGAAGGTTTTAAGTCCTACCTGCACCCCAGACAGGGCATTCGTGAGTTTGTCTTTCCGCTTCTCTTGTATGACATTAATAAAATAAAATAAAACGTGCCACCATTTGACAGTTGTAATGGCGTATGTAAATTATCAGTTAAGCACGTTAACTAATAGTTCCAAATGTTATTATTAGTTTAGCCTGTGAGTAATACTCAGCAACTCTTAACAATGAAACTTTCCGCATTAGAAAACCAGACAATTGAAGACGTGTCTTCAGCAGTTGCATAATTTGGCTCTAAATAAAAGAAATCGAGGCACATCGAATTTATCTCGGAAAGAAATACTTGCAGCATTTTGCTCGTCTTCCAGACCATTTTACTTATTCACATTTAGTGAACCAACGCTCTGAATGCAAGGCCTTTTTTTTTTTTTTTAACGTGGTATGTTTAATTTCATTTGGTTCGTTATATGCACAAGATTTTTTTTTTTTTTGTCAACATACTATTTTAATTATTAGCAAAAACTAATGTTTCGTTAAAAGCAGCAGCAGTCGTTTGAAATGTTATCTAGCAAAACTCAGTCGGACTCGCGCTTTTGGCAGGAAGTTGCACAAGCTGGCGTTAAACGCAATTACAAAGGACGACGCAGGCTGATTTAAAGCCGACTTTATCACTTTAAGGAAATCTAAATTCTGGCTATTTCCTGCACTCTCGATATCCTTTGCGTTTTAAAAAGGTCAATTATTTGAACGCAAATATCCCGTTCACCTAGCGAGCAGCCACGCAAGTCTACCGCCAATAAAATCTCGTCTCGTAACAAAATATGGAGGAAGCGATTGTAGATGCCAGCAGCAAATAACTGTCGTGTGTGGCTGAGTCACGATGTTCATGGAACTCACTGAAGGAAGCAGTAATTGCTGCATTCACATATACCACTTGAACCGGTTTTTCATTGTCTCCGAATGTTAAATTATGAGAACGAGATTGCTCAACAGAAAGAAATGCGTGCGAGCAATTGCTGTCTCCCTTCAACACACGCACTCGGCAAGAAAGTGAGCAGATGGTAATAGAGAAGAAAAGTTGAAGTTTTACATTTCGTTGCTATTTTTTAAATGAACTTTAATGATTACACGATTTTCTGTTACACAGATTAACAAATCGTGTAACAGAAAATCAAACGAGTGCCGTCGGCAATCGAGCACCACCTACTGGTCATAAAAGTCGAAAACGTGCAGGCCCAGGAGATTGTACTCAACTAAGTCTGTAGTTAACGTAGGTCGATAAGTAGCGCTAAGTGAAGAAATTTAATTGAAAAAAAATCAATCACCGGAGGATGGGAATCAAGTCACTCCAGTACATTTGAGACTTATATATTCCTGAGCTTCTACTCGGTTGTAATGGTACATTTTAAAGAATAAATATTTAACGACTTTAAACCGAGATAAAATATTAAGTTTTAATGAGAATGATACAACTAGTTTCAGTCTTTTACAGCCTTCTTCAGGTATCCACTAAAGGTAGAACATAATAATAAAAATCGAAGTTACAAAAAACTGAGAATTGCAGGCAAAAAATGCAACACATAATTCAAACAAAAACGTTGTATTTTTCAAGTCGTTCTATCTAACGTGCTATTGTTTGTTGTATGCGTGCTTGCGAGTTCTCGTGAACGCCAGTATTGAACAACTGCAGTATGGCTATCAGGGATGTTATAACTCAAATTGATGTTCAGGATTCAGGAGGATTTCCCTGGACTCCACGATTTTCCTTTCAAACTCATCATTGCAACGGAAAATGTTTTCGGATTTATCCCAGCAAACTGAGTGACTCTGTAGATCGTCATGAGGATTGCTTGAGAAAAGAACATGACTGGATAGTGCAGATGCACGTGATCTTTTATAGGAGATGTCTCTCTTATGCTCCTCGATACGAAGTTCAATAGATTTGTTAGTCTGTCCAAAATAAGGAATATTACAATCGCACCATAACTTGTAAACACCTGGATATTTCAGGTTGTGATGAATAGGCTTCGGATGGCTTATAAGAGAACCGACTTTAGGGAGTGTAGTGAAAAACGTCCTGATGTTGTATTTTTCAAGGACTTTAGCCAATTTATTGGAGACTGAACTAATGTAAGGTATTGAGATGCTACCTTTAAAATCAGTAGTTTCCGTGGTACACTGCCTAGGAGGATCCAGAAAAAAATTTCTTAATCGTTTTTCCAGAATATCCATTTCGTTTAAAGATAAGAAAAAGGTGATTAATTTGTTTTTGGAGCTCATCTGGTTCATTTAAAAGAGAGCGTGCTCTGTGTCCTAAGGTAGAAATAGTTCCGAGCTTTTGTGGTGGAAAGTGATGAGACTGACAGTGCAGATATCCGTTAGTATGAGTGGGTTTTCTGTATGTAGAGATTTTAAATCTATCAGAGCATCGTGTAAGAATTCCATCCAGGAATGGAAGGCAGTTATTTCGTTCTAGTTCGGCAGTGAATTTTATATTAAATGCTGGTTGTTAAGATGAAGAAAATCCATGAGAGATGTGTGTCCGTGACTCCATATAATGAAAATGTCGTGAAGATAACGTCTCCAAAGTTTTGGCTTAAGTGAGAAGGACGACATGGCTTTCGTTTCAAAATCTTCCAGGAAAATGTTTGCGAGAACTGGGGATAAAGGGTTGCCCATTGCTAGGCCTTGGTTTTGTTTGTAAATGGAGTCCCTATGTCTGAAGTAGCCAGATTGAATAGAATGCTTTAGTAAAGCAAATATCTTTTTAGACAATTTGTCCTTTAGTAATGGTAATACCTCCTCAGCAGGGACGTTAGTAAATAATGAAATAATGTCAAAACTTGTCATAATATCATTTTCGCTGATTGAAATATTTTTGATATGAGAAACGAAGTCTGTCGTGTTCTTGATGAACGATGAAGATTTATTGGAGAAACACTTGAGGTATTCTGCAAGATGTTTCGAAAGCTTATAAGTAGGACCATCAATTCCTTCCACAATTGGGCGAAGAGGTGTGTCTTCCTTGTGGATATTCGGACCACCATAAATGCGCGGTATAAGAGGGTGTAGAGAGCGTAAAGAAAAGCGAATATTGTGAAGAAGTTCAATTGTAGTCTTTAACAGATTGTTTGTGCGGTTTTGTAGTTCCCTTGTTGGATCATCTTGAAGAATTGAATATGTAATGTTGCCTTCGAGCAACTGAAGCATTTTATTGTGGTAATCTTCAGAACTGAGGATGACTGTGGCATTGCCTTTATCTGCAGGTAAACTAATGATATTTTGTTCTTTTTAAGATTCTTTAAGGCCTGTCTTTCAGCAGGAGAAAGATTATCTCTCGGAAGCACTGTACGAATCTTTTTTCATAACAAAACTAATAACTTCTCACTACGCAGCAAATCCTATCACTGAACTCCAAATATCTTTTGTCAAAACGAGTCGAGGATTTCGCAGCAGTTTTATAAGCAACATCTTCAATGGCCTCCATAAATGAATAAAATCCTAACAATACACATTGTGAGATTTTCAGTCAAGTTAAGAATTTGCGATGACTGCTTAAAAATCCTCATAAGCAAGACCGGCTGACTTCCATACGAAATATACAAACACACACTGGCGGGTCACGGTATGTTTGGAAGAGAACGTGAAGGGATGTTGCCCAGATGCTGCTGGTGTGTACATCTGTTTAAAGGACAGTATAGAGATTGTGGCAGCCAATTTGGAAGTGCCCATGAGAATACCTTAAGAAGAGACACAAGGCGGAAACTGTATGGATGTGAGATCGACTGAGGTGAGAGAGAGGATCGCCGATTAACTGTATCGCCTTCCGGACCGCATTAAGCATTTGAGAGATTTTTTTTTTTTCGCGAACCGTCCATCTCCCTATCCGCGAGAAGAATATTCTAAGACAGAGCGGAGAGGATTTATATGGTAGTGTTAAGTTATACAGGTGAGAAATGTCTTGAAAAAGAGCATCCTTGCTTTGTAAATTGCATGCAGAAGACAAACGCTATTGGAAGCGTTGCTCTCGTGTCGAGAAGAGCTCGATATGCGAGTTTAAGAAAACTGATCTTGCATGGAGATCGATGTGCAAGACACCAATTTTTGATCTTGTAGCTTGAGGGAAGGAAGAGAGACATAATGAGCATTGCAAGGTTTGTCGAATGAAGTTGGCAAATGGGTTGTACTATCATTTCTGAACAGAAGGGGGAACTTTGGAAAAAGAGAGCCGTGAGATACCTCCGCATTGATGGAAAAATCTGAAGAGGAATCTGTCCACTCTGACACAGTGAACGATCGGAGGAAACTGGCAATTCCGATGCAGGGGAATGGAAGGGCACGACGTACGACGGCAATTTTTGCAAGTGGGCCTCTGTGCTAGACCCGATCAAAGGCTTCAGAAATACTTATAAGCGACAACACCTTTTCAAAGCTCGGTCAACACAAATGGGCGATGCCGGCATGGAGATTTGCTGCGGCAGAATCCATACTGGTCTACACTCATTAACTGGCGATCTTCTTGGTGGCGAACGAGCTGTTAGTGACTTTCTCCGCTATTTTCAATAGGACTGAAGCGAGTGCAATGGGACAATAGTTAAATGGCTGGCTTTTATCGCATTTCTTTGGGATCGGTTGGACAGGGACTACTTTTTCTTGTGCTAAATTTCACGTCTGTGTTATCCTTTCATTAACACATCACACCCGCAGTCTCTTCAGCCTCAAAAAATTAGTATTCTTTTTCGTTCAAGAAATTTAGTCTCTCTCCTGCTCGGACATCTTAAATATGTTCTCACATTTCTGGCGGTGCACCTAACTCCCACCCCCCCACTCCCCAAGATTTACTGATTGTCTTTAGAAGTTAACTTTTTTTTTTCTAAAGAAAAAAAAAGTTACGTTAAAAAGAAAGAAAAGTTCTTCCTTTCAGCACTGTAAATGGACAGGGAAGGCGAATATTCTTATCGCGACACAGTACGGAGTTTACTGTTCGGACTGCCCATATTACGGCAGTTAAGTGTTTTAACTATTACCTTACGAGTGACAGGTTGCAAAACTCCAAGTCCATCCGTACCGTATGTGGGTCAAGTATGAAGTAAATAACATGAAACCATTTGAATTGGGCATTTCAGAGCACAAAAACATGTTTACGGTGCGTCGTTAACGAGCGCAGCACCTTGACCAGAAAAGCAAAAGGGAACAATCGGGAGTTATTTTTAAAAACAATTCAAGGAATGAGAGTTTCCGCAAGTAATAAACGCCTTTTTCGATTAATTGTTCGGTAAACGGGTGAATTTTCTGCATAACGGATGACCTCTCTTTCTTTCGTTCGCAGTTTCGCAAGTTGAACTTTTTCCTAAAGAAAAACTACTTAAGACAAGGACACTGCATGCGCAAGTTCCAGCACCCGACCACTCAAGTAAGTGAACAAACAGAATTCGTGTCAGAGTGCTTCTAATCATGTTTTTCCAGCATGGTTAACTCGATGTCAAATCGGGAAATACATTTGACCTGGACGGATCATTTAACCTCAAAACTCGGAAGCATCCAAGACGCGCATTTTGAGCGGTTTGGGTGAATGTCGGCATGAAAAGCTTCCTCGACTTGAATTTTGGCTGGTTTCAACTGTAAGCGGTGATGCTCTTCCTCTCCGAGTCTCGTCTTTTTCCTCCCAAACAAACAAACCTGTCGGAGAACAATTTCAGGTGATGCAATCACATCACCGCCTGAGCTGCTTTCTTATTAATTCTAATAACCCGATGGAGCGTTAATATGCGAACAATTTCGAAATTTTGATGCGCTTGTTCTGTGCATCCTGTCAATCGTCTTGTTAATGCGTCAACTTGTAATCCATCTTTCCCTACAAGAATAATTTCTCTTAATTATCTCTGTGCATTATTTAGTATCCGCGCGGTTAGTCGAGTGACTGTGTACTTCGCAACCATATGCCTGGGGGAAAGAGTGTTCTGGGTTCGATTCCCGTCGCTGACGCGAGGAGCTTAAGGATCTTCCTCAGCCATAGCCAAGTTAGCCGGTCTTGGGCGTGGACAGCAGGTTCCCCCCCCCCCAGTTTATCCTGGCTTTTTCCATCCCGCAAAGCAGGCAAACCAGCCTTGATGAGATCTCAACATTACGGACATAGGATACACCGGGGCGTAGGCCTGACCACCTTATCCTGTGAACGGTTTGAGGTCCGATGATTAATAAACCCTCGACACCGCAAGGTAAAAGAGGATAAAAGGAAGATGAGATGAATCATTTATGGTATACCGAAGCAGCTTCCCCTCCCATTTTTTAAAGTCGTGCACATCCCAAACCAATACACAGACCAAGCTTTGAACTTTTGTGAGTTTTCCACGTGCATTCTCCGCACAAGTCGCTCGTTTGTAGTGCTGGCAGAGATTTTTGTGGAACTATTTAGGTATGTGCTTCTGTGTGCACGTTTCCTACAATTTCTCCCCTTCTGATACATGGCCATGCTTCCAATGATCTACAGTAGCAATTTTGAAAAGGAAAAAAAATGCATTGCAGTGAGCGATGTTGTATTTTTTTTATTTGGATTAACGTAATCAGGAAAATTATTCCCAACGGAAACCCTCTGAGCAGCGCTACAAAAAAAAGGCGGACAGGAAACGTGCTCTTTTCACCGGGAAGACACACACAAACCGGCCACTGGATTAGAAACGTTGATGTAGATGTACGTAAGCGTCGCTTACACGGCGTATATGCGAAATACTTGGTTACGTGCGTCATCACGTGTTCTAGGCAACTATTTCGGAATTGTTCTTCCCATTGACTATTGGTCAGCAATGGTCAATGGGAAGAACAAAAGTCTTTCGGAGT
The DNA here is from genome assembly GCF_054136105.1 of Typopeltis vanoorti. Lineage (NCBI taxonomy): Eukaryota > Metazoa > Arthropoda > Arachnida > Uropygi > Thelyphonidae > Typopeltis > Typopeltis vanoorti. The sequence goes on from NC_143556.1 coordinate 146,732,734, forward strand.
TCAATAAAGAGCTTACAGTGGGGTGCCCTTCCGTCTGGCTGGAGCCACGATTTTGAAATTAGCAGAGCTCACTAGTTTCTTTTTCTCAGAAAGGCGAAACTTCCAATTTGCAGCAATTGAACAAAGCATTTAATGAAGGCTGTTTCCATCCCAACCCATAACTCACCGAACTATGCGCAGGGAATTTCAGAAGATCGGCATTGGCAGTCACATGGCTGTAACGAAATCAATGAATAAAGTGAGTTTAATTCAACAGCAAGTTATGATCAATGCACGAGTGTACTCAGTAATTCCTCGACCGTGAATGCATAACTGCTGCTGTAGATAACCGAAGCATAGCCGTGTGTCAAAAGAGGAAAACTCAAAGTACAGAAGCGCTTCTCTAAGAGGCCACAAAAATCTCTGCCGGTGCTAGAAAACGATGAATTGTGTGCAGAGAAGGCAAGCAGAACCCACCAAGTTAAAAGCTTCGTTCGTATTGGATTGGGCTGTGAACGATCTTAAAAGACGCTGGGGAAGCTGTTAAAAATGAATTCAGTATTTATGGCAAAATGGACTGCTGACCCATGAGTTGGGGTGTTTTTATATTTTATTATTTCAGAAAATGGGACTGAAAAATCCACTTGCCTTCAAGGATTCGTCCGATCACGTAAGGGGTGGCGATTCTCATTCTTGGCTACGAAACAGTTTTTATTGTGCTGAATCCATTATTGCATTAAGGAGCGGATTAATCTTGTTGCTTAACTAGATCTAGCAGTTTTTTTTTTTTTTTTTTTTGAGGCCGTAAGAATCAAAAGTTGTGGTTTTCATAATATTAATACAAAAAGGTACATACCCAATATAAAGTAACTTATTGTGTGGTTATGTTAACAGCACGAATATTATTTTAGAACAAACAGAAATAAAAATTTAGGTCACGGTTAAGATTTGGCCTCGTCTCCATTCTTGGACGAATAAAGGATGGAAAGGAAGCATTCAGTATTCTAGGCTGGTTATTAAAAAATAAAAATTAAAAAAGCCCCGTACAAACATTGCAGAGATTTTTATTTTTTTTTAATAACCAGGCAAGAATACTGTAATATTCATAATGACCGAGCAAGAAAGTTTGAGGAAGAACTGTCTGCATTGCGAGCAATGCAATTACCACACCCTACCTATTCCGAACTAGAGTGGACCTCCGATGAACAATCACCGAGTACTAGATTACAAAGATAATCCTATTGACGATATATCAGTGTTGTGCAGTTACTTTTAAGGATTACTTTTTGATTTTTTTTCTAAGAGCGACGGCTGGATAGCTTCCAATGAACATGCTATAGCATATCCCACGAACCACTTGTGCGTGGGACAGCACAAGAAGCGCATCACTCAGATTGCTTCACATAACTTAACGGTAATATACACAAATGAAAGATTTAGCGGAGCACGCAGTAAATTTTATCAAATCGTATTTTACATTTTGTTGCTTGCGATGCTCAGCTTTAACCGCACAAGAGAAAATGGAATTAGTCCGATTTTTACAATGATCGACCTTCCACAGGAAATGGATGTCCATCATTCGCACGAAATCGGTTTTGATCTTCGCAATTCCTTTTTTGTCTGACAAAGCAGACTTCATTGAATTATGCAGCCGGTATAAGTGGAATGTTTTAATCTTGCTTTCTTCTGGAAGATCCGTGATATAAAGAAGAGGAGAAAAGTCAGCGAAAGAGAAGAAGAAATTCGAGTTTCAGATATCTGTAATCAAATGCCTCAATAGATGAAGAATATAAACCCGTAAGAAAACAAATAAACACCGAGGAAAAGGAAAATCAGACAGGAAGAAGTACTCTCAAGAATTAGAACACGATTTTAATGGTACTCTTCTTCCTCCCTTCACGGATTAGGCCTAGTGGCCTGTTACGGGGCTATCCTTAGTCCTTCCAAGCCGTACCCGTCCCGAGGATAAGGTGGTTATTCCTGTGCCTCCCGGTGTGTCCTATGTCTGTAGGTGCGTGTGTTTACGGGACCGGTTTGCCTGCTTGCGGGAGGAAAAACCCCACAGTCCAGTTAACTGAAGACATGAAAATAACCAAAAGGAATTAGACAAGGCGAGTGAATCCTTAATTCGGTGATAGCCGAAACAAACTTGAAGAGTGAAATAGAAATCAAGGATGAAGAAGCCAAAACTGGATGAGCTGATAATCTTGCTAGCAGAAAATGAAGATGGAAGAAAATTTCAGAATATATTCAGGGATGTAGCAGAAAAGAAAAATATGAAGATGTCAACAGAAAAAATGAAACCAGAAGTGTCAAATCAGCAGTAAAACACACAGTGTTTAGAAATTAGATCAGGGAAATCGATCGCGTGCGAACATTAAAAGAAGGCGTTGCAATATTAAGGATCAGAAAATCACAATTCAGAGAAAATTGCGAAATGCAGCCAAGAGATGTGAGGATCCAAAATGGAAAGAAGAACGGAAAAACACATTGAAAGAATGCAGGATAAGTAGCAAAGAAAGTAAAGAAGTGAATATCCGAGGGAAGGAGAAGGACGAAGAGAAGATAGCAACATGATCTTGACAACAGCTGCACTCGAGTAACCAGGCTTAAGAGTGGAAGAATCTTCCTTCTGTGCTCGAAAGAACTAAATTCACAAGAAGTAACATTCACGTGGAGAAATTCTTAATATTCCACTGGTTTATCCGGGGATCAATAACCACGATAGAAGTTTCTGCGTGTTCTCCTGGCCGGTTTGCGGGATGAAAAAAAGTTTCCGCAAGAAAACTCCGCCACCTCCGCATTCTGAGACCAGCCGTTTCGTTTTCAAGTGAAAAGCTGTTATGAAGATTTGCTTCCCATCCTGGATCGGGTCATTCTGACCAAAGGGCATCGTCAATAAACTTAGCCGAGGAGGGTGTGTGCGGTCAAGAGAAAGACACAGCAGCCTACTCTTCAGCTTGAAAGATTCAAATGCCTTATAAAAGATGCGAGGAAGATTTCGAAATGAAAGTGACCAAGCTGGTTTCATACAAAGACGGAAAGACTTTCTTCCTGGAAGACCGGCTGGAGAACACAAAGAAACAAATTTGATTGACAGCAAATTGAGTTAGAAAAGAGTGGCGACCTACTTATGAAAACATAGATCGTTTATTTAAAAAGTCGAACAAGAAATAAAAAATTTATTTCGGTATAAATCGTTGCGCCCATTGTTACGGAACTGAATGTAGCTACACTTTTTTTCTTAACATTAAGATAAGTTTATACACTCGGAGCTACATGTTCGCATACTTCATGCCCGACGTGGGATTCAAATCTCGCGACCTGTTGGCTGGAGTTCAGCTTGGCTTCTTTCACGGAAATGACCTCACGATTGAATGGAACATAATCCTGCAGCCTCGTAACCAACCTGCCATCTTCATTTTGTGAATGCATCATCACACAAAGAAAGAGTTTCGAACTAACCACCAGACGACACTATTGCAGCAAGTACAGAACTACTCCGTTAAATACAGAGGGGATCTGCTGGGGATCATCTACCACTTGTTTTTAAGTCGCAGCTTGCATTATTGAATTGCGATTATTTATTAACTGCGCCATCCATTGCATTAAAAATACCAGGAAGATTTCGAAGAGTATCGTATGTGGGCTGTGCTGAGATCCCTCCACATAAAACCGGCTAAATCATCTCCTCCGAGTGAGAAGAGGGGAAAAAAGCTCAAATATTCTTAAGTCACGAGGTTATTCGAACTCTGGTGTTTTCTAATCGAAGAGTGAAGATCGCCACAGCAAAGAAATGGCACAAAGAAATTTGCATGCGCATGTTTTTCGGCATATACAAACAAATGTGCAAACGACACCTAAGGACTACTTCAATGTGGAAACCGCCAACTGGGAGATTCAAAAGACTACGAAAATGCACTTACTCTCCCGGGATGTGTAACTTAAGCGATGAGCATATTAATATTTCCGCTATTTGGAAAACACTGATGTGACTAAGGAAATATTCTGTAATTTAAAGTAACATTTTCCTGTTAGTAAAATTGGAATCGAATAAAAAGCAGTTTCTGGTTTTGATGATTCTGTACAACATCTAAAATGATAAATAGAAAACAAATATGGAAAGTAATCACATAAGAAAGTTTATCTACCCTTTGCTGTGGTTTAACCGAGCGAACCGAAACCGAACCAAATTTTACCGAAACGGAATCTCTTTGCCGTCTAGACTAGGTGGAACCTTGAACGGAGCGTGTGTGTAAAAACCACCTCAAACTCTGCTGTAGCACTGTTTTGAACGCAACTGGAAAAAAAAAAAAAAAAAAAAAAAGTGTAACAGTGAAAGCAAAAAAATACGCCAATCCTTTATTTTGTGAGGTTTATTTTTAACAGGAAATGGGCTGTCTGGGATCAAGATGCATTGAAGCAATATTCCAGAGGAGGGGGAAAGGTCATAAGTGATAGTTCACGAAAGAACTAATATGTTAATGACATTGCGAGAAAGGGAGGGTTATGAATTTTGCGGACGACGCAAAGTTGGGGAGGGCATGACGAAGATTTAGTTCTGTTGAAGGATTTTAATAGGCTCTGTGTCACCAGCTCAATGTTACAAAGGGGGGAGCTTAATTTGGAAGGCGAGGACAGGTTCAGCACATACAACTGGTGGAGATACTCGGAAGAAAGTGAAGTCACTCGCACATTAGAATAGCAAAGACCTGAGATTTAAGGGACGTGCTGCTGGAAATTGCGAGTCTGACACAAATATGGAAATCTGCACAAAGCATTCCACGTGTGACCAGATCATGATTTACAAGGGTTGAAGGCATTTTCCAAAAGGTCCGAGATGGTATCGGCAATGTTAAATATGAAGACAAACTGTTAGAATGCAGAGCTTGGTAGCAGGAGGATATAAAAATGATGATAGAAGCCCATAAGGATTTGCTACTTGATTTGTGTGGATGAGGTTTTCCACAAAATGAAAGGACCGAGGAAAATTTTTATTTTATTTTTATTTTGCATGAAAAGCGAATGGAATCCACCGACTAAAAATGTGAGAATAGAAATCACTAACTTTTTTCCTTTTCTTTTTTTACATGTTAATACCAAATTCGGTATGGCCCTGAAATTTTAATTGCGCAATAGTGATAGACCCACGAATGCTACTGTTTGAATCTACGAGATCGATATGATCAGTCCAAGATTCGTCGTTAGAATATCCACTCCAAACTTCATAAGGGAGCACTTCGGCAGCTAAGTTGCTGTATGGACAAGGACTGCTGCATTCCAAATACTAATTACAATTTTAATAAAAATAAATGCAAGTAAATATGCGTAAATTACGAAATCTGGTCTTTAAAATGGCATCTATATAAAAATATAGTAGATGTACATTAGAGATTATCATTATACGTTTATAAATAACCTTTACGTTGAATATCAGCCGAAAAACTAAGTTACTGTGTCTGCATCCATTGTGGGTCCAACAAAGTTTCGTCCTCTCTTAAAGATTGTTTCTCATCTTTATGTCAAGAGAGTTGAAGATTCTTGGTGCAGGAGTTTCAGGGTGCAGTTTGAGTAGCAAATGCGACTCGCAGGACGAGGCCGACTCCATGGAAGAAGCCGGACGCTAATAATGAACTAGTCGAATTAAGAACCCACTCCAGTTTAAGTTCGTGTGTCAAAATACTTATACCGTAGCACGTATAACGGTCCGGAAACGGGGTTGTCTGTATTTACCTTCAGTACGAACATCTGTTTTCGGACCGTTGCACTAGTCATGGTGCAGCATAAAATATTTTGGGTAAAATTATATATATATATTTTTTTTTTTTTCATTTTAATTTTACTGCGAACGGTGCCACATTATCATTTTGGATTAAATAATCAGGCGAGAAATCCTGTTGCATCACTGTCCTTGAACTGAAAATGAAGGCATCTGAACAAGCCAAGGGCGCACCAGAGATTTATGTTTTGAGATCCGAATCCGATCAAGGAACAGAAGTATTCTCTAGATCAATTTAAAGCGAGTTGGCCAGTCCTCAAATAAGGTAGATCGGCTCCCTTCCACAAAATCCAATTATGTACGAACTTCCATAATGCAACCGTCTTGTGGCATCCACTATCTTGGCCAAAACTGTAAAGAAAGCGGCTTCAACATCATTCAGTCGGGGTGCACGTCAAGTGACGCACACTGCACACGAGCACCAGTCGAGATTTCAGGAAAAACAAGTAGTAGCCATTAGACTTGACTGAAGGGCGACCAAATTATCCTGCTTCCACACGACAATTCCTTTCAAATTATCTCGCGCCCAAGCGACGATTCTTGGAACGCTCTCGCTTTTCACATTAGCGGAGCATAAAACAGGATTCGTTTAAATTTAATGCGCTTTGCAGGTGAAAAATGATACTAGAAAATTATGAGAAGAAAGATGAAAATGAGGGCGGGAAGGATTTTATCGTTCACAAAGACTGTTCTTAGGAATGAATATTTTGATAAAATAACAACCCGAATTGAGAAGCCAATATATACCATGCAATATACACAGTTTGGAAAGAAGTCAATGGGCACCGCCATGGGCAAGGCGAATCGTGTCATGTAACCAGTCACGTGTTTGTAGCAGGTATAAATTGGAGGAATATGCCGCCATGTTGGAGGTCTATCTGTTCGGAAACTGTTGCTAAGTTGAATTGCTCTCCTGTGGGTAGTGTTAAGGATTTTTAGGGAAGTGTTCTTAATTAGAGAAAGGATATTTCCTATGACAAATTGGGCTATCCCAAGCCAACAACCGTTGATACCATACTGAGATGGAAGTTTAGGGAGTTAACTGCAAGTGCTACCCGCAGGGAACGACCCACCACACTCACTGAAAGTGACCGTAGAGTGCAAACCGCGACACGTTGAATGCAGAGTTCCGGACATCGACTGGAACACAAATCTGCATAAAAACATTCAGAACTGAGGCCCACAACATGCGTTTCCTTGGTATGACCGCAACATTCAAGTCCCACATTATCCAAACCAACATGCAGCGTTGTCTTCAGTGGTGCAAAAAGCTTGGAAAGCTATATAGTATGGAGCGACGAATCACTCTACACCCACTACAGAGCAGATCGACGGGTGTAGCAGGTATGTGGTGAACGTCTCCTACGAGAGTGCGTAAACCCAACTACGAAATTCGAAGGAAGCGGTGTGATGGTATGATCCTGTTTTTGGTGCCACGAACATTGAACTCCTAGAGTTATCTGAACATTCTTGATAATGTAATGATAATGGCATGCACGTGTTATTATTGTTGTCGTTTATGATGATGTCGGAGCAGCGGAGGCGATTCCTACTTTGTGGCGTTTCTACAGAACTGACCATTGTCTCATTCAGGAAGAGAATGCACCGTTTATGTCAAAAACCCACGCACCGTGTAGCACGTGGTTTGTAGATTTGAACGTCACCACACTTGACTGCCCTCCACAAGAGGCCCTGATCTCAACCCTACTGAACATCTGTGGGATGAACGGAAGCATCGGGTGAGGTCGAAGGATGTCCGCTCCACAGTCCAGGACTTCCCTTATTACATGCCTACAGGAAAAATGGTTTAAAATTCCCATTCATTGCTATCGTACGCTTGTGTATCGCAGCGAAAGGAGGTCCTGCATCTTATTAAGGTGAGCGCCATGGCTGTTTGTTCTTCCCACTATGCTATGATGTCCGTTGACTTCTTTCCAAGAAGTGTATCTTTACTAAGCATGATTCATATTATCATAGAAAAAGGAGGAAGCGGGGGGGGGGTCGTTAGTTGCTTGTGGTGCATGGACGGACGTTTTGCTATTGTCCATAATTAAGTGCCTCGAAGCTTCCTTTACAGTGATCTCTGTGGCGAAGTCTTCGACTTAGTATGAGAAGGAGGCTTCATAGAAACACTCATTATAGTAGTTTCATTACCATTCTCGTAATGCGACTTCCCAGTTCGCGTCCTTATGAGAAGGACGCGAACTGGGAAGTCGCAATTTTGTTATAATTAAGAAAACAGTTATTGTAATATATGGCTACATATAAGAAATGTGCAAAAGGAATGTTTTAGCCTTCACACTCATTTTTTAATTTTTTTCTGTGCTAACTCGCTTGCAATGGTGCCGCATTGTCCTTCGATTTGAAAAATGCGACTTCTGATATGCGGAGTCAGTAGGATTCGCCCCTCTGGAAACATGGAGCAAGCTATATTTGCTTCGATTGCTCCGACAAAATCATAAACGACAACAATCATAACACGTGCATGTTATACCGGTGGATGGCAATTAGCCAGCGGCACTCCATCCTTCAGTTCATTTCATGAAACCTGCAAAGTGCGTCTTCACTTCAAAACGTGGCCAATCCAAAATCAGTAAAATATGCCTTCGTTTGTCAGTTGTTTTAATTATTTTTAATATTTTTTAAGCTTTTTCTTCGGACATGAACGTTTGTAAAAGTATTCAATTACGTCCAAATCAAGTTGAAAATATTCAATTTTAAAACTAAATATTAAAAGTGAAAACAAAAATGTAAACTAATTCATCTTAGCGACAGCGAAAGATACTTTTTAACGTGTGGCTCCGCCCTGCAAACAGCATTACCAGTCAAAAGACGACCCATCACAACCAAAGCACACCATTTCTTTTTCATCGACAGGAAAATGGACCATTGAGGTCGATGCTGTCAGACTTCTCCATTCGTGTGTCTCATAGGTTGAATCTGGAGTAAAAAGTGTTCATCCAGTTGTCTTTCGGTACTGCGCATAGAGCCATCGTACGCGGGCCTTATCCTCCAGATGGTCCAAAAATCTCACTACTTTTCTTTCAAATGAAAAAGTTTCTATTATTTCCATTTTTACTATTGAGATATCACACAACCGTAGGTTAATATCGGGTGGTAGTAAACTTTCAATGGATTTTCTTGATAACATCCTGCATTTCAGGAGTTGAAAGATTTCTAAATATCCAATGCGACGTTCCTAACTCTCCCCTTTATCTCTCGATTCATATTATTGCGCCCATTAACGTTGACGTCCCGAGTTAACATTAAACTTATCCACGTGCTTAGAGATAAATATCGCCAAGTTCGATCGGTCAAGAGGAGGCGTCCTCGAAATGCATTCATATTTAATATTTTCCTGCCATAAAAAGATTCGTAGGTTTCTTTGCCTTAAGTAGTTTGCTCAACATCCTGACGAGAGTCCAAGAGGAATATGTTAGTAGTATAATCCAATAGGACGTTCTTCTCATTTATGTCCGTTCCCTTAGGTATTAAAGCTTTTCTTCCAATAGATTGAACAGAGTTGTGAAAGCATCTCGCTGGAGAAGTCCAGATTTAATTTTAAAACTTGAAACTATTCCTGCATTTTGAAACGTACATTGCGATTCCACGTATACTGTCATGTGCCGCCTAATTCAGTTCGCAAATCCCAGATGCAATTTTTATCAGTTCATGTTTTTCTAACAACTCTCGGAGTGTGAAAATATGGTCAGTTGTCGACTTTCCCTTGCAAACGCCACACTAATACTCTTCGATCACAGCATTTTATGACCTTATTGGCCATGACCTTGAGAAATAGTTGAAGTAAATAATGTTCCATAATATTTAATTGCTGTTATGTATTTCCATATCCAGGTTTAGAAGCTAATGTGCACCGATTAGAACAACGTCGTAAATGCCAAAAGTTAGTTTTCTCAATTTTGATATTAATCTTTATATTTGTCTTAGAAAGTCTATAAATTCAAGCACAAAATATGACTGCAAGACAGTTATTTTCTATTTTAATAATCTTCAACTCATGTATTTTGCGTATATTTATATATATGAAATTTTGAAACGTGCTTTTGTTTCTATTTTGCCTCCTAACACCAAAAGAAGGACACCAATTGTTCATTAAATCACGAGGTCCACCGAGAGAGACCTCTGGATCGAGATGTTCGAAATGAATAACGTTGAGAAAATTTAATGTGCTTTAGGTGCAGCTGTTTTGGGAATCTGCAGGTACTCTGAGTTTCGCTACATTTTTTTAAAATTTTATCTTCACTTAAGAGACGATATTGAACTCAAGTACATCGGTTAAGCGGATGGGAAGAAATTTGATGGGGGAAAAAAGTTGCGATTTTAAGACCAGAAAATAGGTAAAAGGGGTGAATTTCTAAAGACAAGAAAAAAGGGAATTAATGAAAAGGAAGGAACATTTGTTTTGCAAGTGGAGTTCGAAGGAATGTTACACGACGCCGCACTTATTTTAACAGACTTCGAAGATTACAAGAATGAACGACGCCGATTCTAATTCACGGTGACCATGAAAATATTTGTAGAAAACGCAAGCGGCATCTGGACGAAAGAGTGCAGTGAACTGCAGGCATTTGGATCCATCCCCTCCATAATGAGGGAAGTATTTTGAAGGCGATGCTTACGGGCACCACTCGAAACATGAGAACATTCAATGGTTGGACGGGTCTGCGATTTGCAGCGTGTTAACAGCAGTTCAGAAGTCAAGGAATACTTTAAGTCTGCAGAACTGATTTCTTAGATGATGAACAGGTGACATTTGTAATAATATTATTATTTGTGACACCTCCAACGAGTCCGAAGACTCATCGCGGGAGAACACCTTCTATACAACACTCCGTCTCCACTCCTACACCGAACCTCTACTACCAATCACCCCATCAACTGCCCACAACCACCACTACAGCTAGTATTTTTGTTTGTAAATTGCGTGTGTTCTAAAGGGCCGATTTGTCTGTATGCCGGAGAGAGAATTCGGGTTAGAATAATTCCAAGAGGAGAAATCCGATTGCTAAATTTCTGTGTTGTTAAATGTGCGATTGAAATAAAAATGGTTCTTTTGCAAGAAATAGGACAGGATTGAAGTATACTAGCAAAGAGATTAATAAGGTTATCGGCAACGTACTGAAGAATGGTTCAAAGACCAATTTAGCGATGTAGAAGTTGATATTCTGGAATTTTTGACGATTTGAATACTGTGAGCTTGTCAAATCAGAAAGGGGTCATCAGCAGAACTACAGATTTGGTTTGCAGTTAATTGCAGAAGATCACTGATCGTTTGAAAAACCTCCAGAAAAAAGAAGGCGAAATCTTTTAAAAACTGCAGAAATTGGTCAAAGCTTGTGGATTAAAAATCTTACCATCATGGGTAGTGTTCAACGAGAGAGAGAAGGCAGACTGAATTTTCTATAAAAGCCGTTTACCAGTGTGTTGCTCTCGGAACAAATAGCAAAGATCAAATTCGTAAATTCAATCTCTATGCTTCCTTCAACCAGCTGGGAAACTTTCTCCCTTCCTACCATCACCAAAGGATACGTTATCAACCCCGTGCCATCTTTCCTATTTTGGACAGAATGGTTGCCTTGATTAGTACTGAAGAACATCAGGACTATTTGACAATTTGGAATTCGACAAGACTGTCCTTGCTTCTCACGCTGTTGACCCTGGGCATAGAGATCTTTAGAACCAGACAAACTTCATTAAAGAAATTCAAATTCAATTGTCTTTTCCTTGGAACTCTACGAAATTGTCCGCACCTGATCCGATCAGGCTGTATGCCAATATCCAAGTTTGGGCAAGTGATCCCTATTAATTGTTCATAAGGTTTTTTTTAATTAATTACTTTTTATCGATGCAACATTCTACAATTATTCCTTTGAACTTAAATAGTGTCATATCACGTACTTCAGCTGCGACCGAGACACGAGCTAATATGCGCATGATTTATGACTCATTCTTTTGATTGATCGTTTGAATGTAGTCAACGGTCTGTCTCCATGACGATGCCCACGTAACGTTGATGAAATATACTAGTTTTATTCCAGAACTCCAGTGTATTAAAAAAAACTCTACTTGGATATGGCTAATGTGCATATTCCATTAAATCTATTTAAGACAACGTACATATTTGAAGTGAATCTGGAGAATTTTGACTTTTCATGATTGTTGTTTCAGTTGAAATACGTGAGTAATGGATTCTCTACGAAACCATGCAGGTCAAATCAGAAAATGGGCGCATCGTACTCTCAGTATAAGTGGAGATCGGATTTCAGTATTGAAGAGGAGAGATTGATCTTTTGAAGAGCATGTTAAAAACAAAAAGACTTGTGGAACTAAAACTGCACAAATTTTTTGGATTAAGATTCTTCCATCGCCACATATTAGGTGCGACAAGGGAGAAAAGGGAAGACTGAAATTTCGATGAAAGTCATTTGAATATGGCTGACTGCTCTTAGTTGACAATTACCGTCAACAATTCATGTTCTTCTCATGTCACTGAAGTCGTATTTGGAATAACTCGGCCTATTTGGGTGTCAGAATTTTAGTTGGGGCAGCGATACTAAGATATCGATTTTAGTGGGAGCAGCGAGTTCATCGGCGGCCTTTTTTTTTTTTTTTTTTTTTACTCCTACCCTGTACACGAAAGGTTTAGAGGTTTTAGATTTAAAAAAAGGTTAAATCATATGGGTTAGATTTAAACCTAATTCACGTGTCTGGGATCTTGTTTAGCAGCCGCCACCTTCTGTAACTATCTACTCGCAATAGACACCAGTTGGCAGATCTCCCATCCTCGAGTTTCCGCATTCTGTAATGTTCCAGCTGTTCTGACAGGCTTTCGAGCAGGTGACGTTTGAAGAGATCTGTCACAGCTGCACAGTACAGTTGTAGCGCCTGGCTGTGTGCAGGTTTGCAAGTTATGCATCTTATTATGGCAAGTTTACAAGTGAACTCTGCTTAATATTGTTCTTCCATCCATAAGGGAGTTCGTTATCGGATATCAATTAAAAATAGGAATCATTTCTTCCAAATAAAAGACGATGTGGATTAGGATTAAGTCTTATTTGAAAGAATTTCGGAAGAATGATTTAAAAGTTTAGTTAGGTTTTGTCCATGCAAAACTGCAGTCCATCGAAGGCAAAGCATTTAGCAAGTGATTCAGTTTCGACGCGCGCATTACGGGCTAATGCATTATGCAGTGCGACTGAGATAGGGCATAATTTCAGATTTCTTTAACTTTAGCATTTTTCTTTTGGGGTTATTTATTAGGATTGAAAATGCTGTGGGAGAATAATATGAAAGAAAACTGAAAATCAGTGATGATTAATACTTATAGGCTCGTTCTTAAATTACGTAACTGCTTAAGCTACCCAATTGAGAAACGAATGGAAGACAACACGCCGCACAATATTGTAACACACACACACACGGCTGGCTAATATTTAGTAGAAAGTAATATTCAGAGTCTCTACAACAGCAAAAAGGAACAACACTAAAACAGATGGCGTGCAATAGAATGTAATGAAAGCGAAAAGTGAGGGAAATAGGAAAGAAATTCATAATTTTTTCGTGTTCTTATTTGTTGCGATGATCTCCCAGAACTCAGATGGACAATCATTCCTGTTTAAGTTAATCTTGTGGAGAAGAGCCTTTTAGGCCCCACACGTGCGAATCGAAAATTTGACAGAAATCAGCCACCTGTGTCAGCTCGATGCTTCATGATACTTAATTATTTGTTTCTCTTCTTGCAGCTATATATAATTAGGGGAACACACACCATAAATATTGTTACAACTTGAACAGCGCATAAACCTTTAATCTATCAATAAATCTATTTAATTAAGGAAATAATAAATCCCTCATTATTTCAAAACTGAATGAGAAACTCGAAGATCGAAATCTAAGAGTTTCGTGCCGAAGAACGTCCAGGAAGTCCTTTTGGCTCTTTATTGTAGCTATCAATAAATCATTCACAGGTTTCGGCACATGCAAACCGCATGTATAACGTGCACATAGCAGGTTATATTTTGCCTTCATGCAAGCTCGAAATCTGCGAGTCCACATTGCACGACATCCAACGGAAACACTGCCACTGCTCGCTCCAAATCCACCTTCAGGCTGGCGATGCTGGGGTGTCGCTTCTTGCAGGTTACTCTCTCTCACGTTCCGACCACAATTTGAAGTCCAACGGATTCAGATCGGGACTTCCAGAAGACCAATCAGATGGTGATATGTGATCAGGAACATTGGCTTCCAACCACTATTTTGTGGTCCTCAACTTGTGTGTAGGACTCAGCCCTGCACACAAGTTGAAAGATCCACTGTCTACCGTGAAACAAAGTGTTATTCAGGGACTGTACCACAGGTTCCAGCACGGTGTTTTGATACACTTTGGCGAAAGTTTTGACCTCTTTCTCGCAGAAATGCAATTTGGATACCGACCCCACCAAATCTTGTTAAGTGCTGTTAGAGCTACACAGTTCTCATCATCTCCCCACTGCATGTTAACTCGTACAGCTCGACCTCTCTTTCTAGTGATACACACGCGAATGTTGTCTGCGCACAAAGCCATCAATGGAACTGGGCTCGCGTAATTCTGCGGACAGCGCGAGAGTGTGCGGAAGCTGTAATAGTATTTATGGCAAGATATATAGAAATCCGTAAATATTAAAAGGTAGAAACGTTTTGCAGTGGCTACATTGCATAATTCAGGGGACCTGGTCAAAAGGCTTCCACTTAATTGGAGAAGAGCTCTCGTAGTTCCCATCAGAGAGAGAGAGAAGTAAAGCTAAACAGGGGAATTCTTCTGTAATTATCACAACTATTTCAGTTAAGATTTATACACGCATACTTGAAAAGAACTTGAGAAAAATTGAAGAGAAACTCTAAAAAGATCAAGCTGGGTTAGGCCAAATATAGATGGTCAAGATCAAATTTTTACTTACTACAAATCGTGGAGGAATCATGGGAATGTGACAAAAAGATCTCGAGTTTTGTAGATCTGGGAAATGCACACGACAAGGTGGCCAAGGAAACGCCTTTCAAAAACACTACAGTTATATGTAACATGATACAGAGCAATATACAGTCTATATTTAAGTTGTACTTCAGCAGTTGGAATTGAAGGGAATACAGGAAGATGGATTGATGTAAAATCAGGAGTAAGACAACGGTGCACATCATCGCCGCTCTTATTCATCATCTACACCTCCGAATCAAAAAATTAGAATAAATCAAAGAAAATGTGTTGGATTTGCCATTCTAATTTATTGCATAGAAAAAAATTATTACCAAATATGAATTAGCATCATCTCAATCTACGTACTTTGTAGATTATATAACCATGTAAAGACAAGAAAATGTAATTCAAGTTATAAGAAAATTACTGTTTGAAAACATTCACAAAATTAGAATATTTTTAACGTGGTTCAAAATATTATTACACTTTTTTATAAAATCTTTATCAAGTAGCTTTATTTTTATCCTCCTACATGTTTCGCCAATCTGTTTCTATTGGCATCCTCAGGGAATACAAATCAGTAAGCACAAAATGAAGGTTACAGACTAGGTTATAACCGATGGTTCTAAATCATACAAAAAATTAGTATTGTGCGTGTCTCGTTAACGTGATTTATTCGTGATGACTCATGACGTAATTGTTATGAAAGTTCATTTCTTTGATGTTTAATGATCTGACAAAAGTTTTCCAAATTTCTGGTAAAATTAGACCTTGATTCTTGTTTAGGTTTTCAGTTTTACGGATGACTGTAGCTGCTTCTTTAAAGGTTCTTGGATGGTAGTTATCTTCTACGTATGGCATAAGGCTCTTATCCCACTCAATGTGATGGTTAGTAGAGGCAAAGTGGCATGAAAGGCCTGAAATGTCTTGTCTGTTATTTCTGACATATCCTATGTGTTCTTTCTTTCTCGTTTCGAAGCTTCTAGATGTCTGACCTACGTAACTAATACCACATGAGCAAGGAATATATACTCCAGAGTATTTGTAGAATGGGTGAGGATCTTTCGGTGATCTTAAAAATTTCCGAATAGTATTGATTGGTTTGAATGCCACTCTGATCTTGTATGGTTTTAAAAGGTTAGCTAATTTTTTGGAAAGGTTGTTGACAAAAGGAATTGTAATTGTACTGATGTATTGGACGTCATCACGTTGTCGATGTGGTATATCAGTAAATAGAATCTTGTTATAAAGTCTTTTAGGGTAACCATTTAAAGAAAGTTCTCTGGATATTGTGGTTAATTCCGTTAGTAGGTCATCCTTGTCTGTCGTATACTGTATAGCTCTTTTCTTGAGACTATGGATAATGCTAAGTTTCTGAGCTATGTGATGAGCTGAGTTGAAATGGAGGTAACGTCCAGTATTTGTAGGTTTTCTGTATACAGATAGGTTGATACTGTTATTGGATTGTTTCTTTATTAAAATGTCAAGGAATGGCAGTTTTTTGTCTTTTTCCATTTCTAATGTGAATTTGATGGTATTGTGGAAACTATTGATTTGGTTGAGGTAATTCATTAGTTCTTCTTTTGTATGATCCTTTGCATTCAAGAACCTTTAAAGAAGCAGCTACAGTCGTCCGTAAAACTGAAAACCTAAACAAGAATCAAGGTCTAATTTTACCAGAAATTTGGAAAACTTTTGTCAGATCATTAAACATCAAAGAAATGAACTTTCATAACAATTACGTCATGAGTCATCACGAATAAATCACGTTAACGAGACACGCACATTGTCACGCACAATACCAATTTTTGTATGATTTAGAACCATCGGTTATAACCTAGTCTGTAACCTTCATTTTGTGCTTACTGATTTGTATTCCCTGAGGATGCCAATAGAAACAGATTGGCGAAACATGTAGGAGGATAAAAATAAAGCTACTTGATAAAGATTTTATAAAAAAGTGTAATAGTCTTATGAATAATTGTCAAGAAAAAATTCAACATAATGTGGTTCAAAATGTTAGAATAATGCGAAAATAAATGCACAAAAATTAGTCACATTGAAAATCATTCCACACATTTTCTTTGATTATTCTAATTTTTATTCGGAGCTGTATATGAATCACATTATGAAAAAGTGGCATTAGGTCTGATCTTAGAATATCAAACAGCTTTTTCCTTCAAGCAGACGATGAATTCTTAAAACACATCCGGTGCAAGTCTCCGGGTTCTCTAAATTGCATAACAGCTGTAACAAATTTAGCGTAAAAGACCAAAACTATGAAAATAAGCAGGAATATAGAAAACCTCAGTTGCATTCTCAATGAAAAACCTATAGAAAAAAAAGTAAAATATTTCAGCGATTTAGGCACAGTTTTCACTGAAGAGCAAATTGAATTTAGAAATAGAAAAAAGAATAAGCAAAGCTCGGATGGTGCGGAGACCAGTTGAATAAATTTACATGGAATAAGAGAAATTAGCACAACAAATGAAGTGACTTGAAAAACTAGCGGATTACAAGACTGTGTTCAAATCACTTTTAAGTTATGGATCTGAGAGTAGGGTTGGATCAAAGACTAGAGACCACAGATACGAGAGTTCTAAGAAAAATTAGAAGCGTGAATAAGTGGCAGAATCACGTTAAAAATGAAGATATTAGAAAGGAATTGACATTATTAGCATTCAAGAATGTGCAAGCAGAGCTCATCTAAGGTGGTGTGGTCACTTAAATAGAAATTAAAGATGGAATTTTAGCAAAACAAGTGTTTGATGCCAAGATGGCAAGAAAAAGATGCAGAGAAAGACCAGAATCTAAAGTGGGTTGATTCAGTGATATGCTTTAGAAGAGTGAAATATTAGATATGACAATATGGGAGTGCGGACAAGTAATAGACTAATTTGGAAGTAAATTATGGATAGGAGATTAATAATAATTTAAACTCAATCATGTAGTGCTGCCGAAGTAGCCCTGAACATCCCTCAAGATACATATTAAGAAACTAATTATATATACTATGTCATTTATTTGGGATTCAACAAGTTGATAACCTAAAGAATAAAACAATACATGAGTTGTACAAAAACAGTCAAAAAGCGTCTCGAGGAGGAGAATTTTTTTTTGCAAAACAAAAAGAAATTTTTTGTTGTATACTCATACAACAAACAATATTGAAGATAATGGCAGTCTCAAAGGTCAATAAACAAACGACTACGGTTAAACTGCGAGATGGGAATATAACTAGAGATGGATATGCTATAACAAAAGCAAATGAAGAGTTTTACGTAATATTATATCAGAATACAAAAAAAAGACAACCATGAAATTACTGAAGTGTCAAAAATTTCGCCAGAAGTTATATGGAAGATCGAAAGCATGCAAAATGGAAAAGCTTCAGGTGAGGATGGAGTCGTAACTGAACTTCTAAAAGCAGGCGAAGAGATCTGTAAAATGTTACCCCATGTCTGAAGAAAAATGTTGTACCAAGAGCATGGAAAATTTTTATCCTTACACAAAACAAGTGAAGTAGAAGACCTGAAGAACTATCGGTGGTTTACTAAGTGTGATGTCTGTCTATAGATGGTAGATGGAATATTTACAGAAGTCTTACCTGATAGCTTTGTGCCACTCTACACCTTGCACAGCCGAAATAACAGGCAGAGACTTTCGAAGTGGCTTTAATACAATGGACCACATTCAAGTTGTTGTACAACAGATTATCGAACGGTGTAGTGAATACCAAATGCCATTATGTCTTTGTTTTATTATGAGATAGCCTCCATTCGGTATAAACGTTTGCAGGGGACCATATACCCCACTTATTGGAGGCCTCAAGTGGCTTGAAAAAGTTCAATGTTTGGTCACTAGAGCAGTGTTTCTGGACTATGTGAAATAAAAAAAAATGTGTGTGTGTATATATATATATATATATATATATATATATATATATAGTATGGAAAAACATTAGGAAAAAAATCATTATTCCACCCAGGGTACAAATGTACTTAGGCTTACAGAGAAACCTTTCGGGTAGAAGGATATGCAAAGACCGTGAAGGCCACATTTCATCAGTGCAATAGCAACAATTCGCTTTAATGGAAACGCTCCCACCGTGGAAATACAGAGGAATAAAACGTAGGGGTAACACTATATCCTAAAAACTGTTCACCGCATAATTAGAAGAAATATTCAACTTTCTTGATTAGGAAGAAAAATGCCTGAAGATAAACAGAAAATATTAAGTCATTTACGCTTTGCAGATGACACTTAGCGTTTTCTTCAAGTTCGCGTGAACTACAGACTCCTATCTGTAAAATTCAAATTGTTACCAAAACAGCTAACTTTAAGATAAACCTGAAGCAGATCCAGGTGTCGATAAAACAACATGTGAATCATTACGTATACTTAAGATAGCTGATATCAACAGGCCAAGATACTATGGAAGAAGTCAAAAGACGAACATTGATCGAGTGGAAGCATTTGGGAAATTAGTCAGTATTTAACAAGCTAATGACCACTTAGCCTGGAAAGGAAAGTTTTTAAACTAGGCGCATTCTCCCTCCCTATTTTGAGACACGAGCACTAAATGCAAAAGAAACTGAAAAATTAAGAAGAACGCAATTTAGTATGGAAAATAAGTATGCAGGGAATGCATATTTGGAAGAATGACCTTTACTTTGGGGTTGCTGGGGAGTTCCTTTCGAGAAAACGAAATGCAGCTCTCAAGCAGTGGTAGTGAAGTGTAGCTTACTCCCCAACAATTCTCTTTACTGAAAGAAAGAAAGAATTTCGCTGAAAGGATTTTTTGTTTAATGCCAAGATATCTATTTTCTAATATATTAAAATCGCGGTTCCATTTCCATTCGCTGTGCACTAACGTGAGATGGCAGCAGCACAAACAAGCTCGTGCCACCGGTGAGTAAAGAAATTAGGTTCCGAACATAAGTTGACGAACAGAACGCGAATAATCACGGGTGAGGCATTTTGATCTATCAAAAAGCATTTATTTAAAAAGTAGAAGAAAACTAAAAAGTAACCACAAAACTACACTGGGATTTAATTTCAAGCAATGAGAAATTCTATTTTCAGACCCTTCACATATTGTTATCAAATCTCAGTCAACTACATCATCCTTTACCTACCCCCCCCCCCCACCACACACAAACGCCGCTAATTACCGAATGCAACTTATGTACGGATCCCTTATGCTGAAATATGCTACAGAGACCGCGGTAAAAGATTGTTATTATATTCTGAGTTGCGTGGATTTTATTAAAGTGAATAATCATCATCAAACTAAATGAAAAATATCTCGTGTAATCCAGGAATGCAATCGAGAATAAGCTGATTCTTTCGATTTACTTCGTCCGTCCAATAGTTGGGCGGAGTTAAAAAAAAATCAAAAGATCTCCAAAAAAGGAGAACTGCGGATTCAAAATGTGAATGCCCTGTGGAAATGAAGTTTAATCAAACAGTCGATCTCTGTCAACAGGCCATTATCGTAACGTTGGATACCACGTGTATCTCAAGAGGCACACGAAAACGTTTGAGATAATTCAAAATCCATTGCGCAAAATACACATGGCTAATGATAAAAACATGTCAGCTTGTGCACCAGATCCAAAATGCCCACCTCCCCCAAAAAATGCTAAATTCAAGTTTATGGCAACTAGAGATAAATGGGCAAAATCTCGCAAGAATATAAAATGAGCAGTACAGACATTCACTATGATTTCAGAACGGAAAAATATTTAAATAGACATTGGACTGTAAATATGAGACATCTGGAGAACGCGTCGAAGAAATATAACCAGAAGAAGAATTGTAAATATCTGAATTAAAGATAGTAAGATCTTCATGAGAAAATATGACACTTCGCCTATACGTATAAAAGTATGCATGACGATTAAAAAAAAAAAAAAAACTCAATCAAAATGATAATCTGCTTACTTGATAATGATGGCTATCGAGAACAGATTTGTGAAATCGCTTTCTTGTAATAATCCAATATAATTGGGAAACTTTCATTTCCAGTAACAAGTCGAATAAAATGCGCCTTTCCAAGATTTCTGTCGATGGCTTTTCTTACTCATGTCACGTGACGCCTGGAAATCTCATATCATTGAAACTTGCAACTAATCAACTGAGATTCCAATGCAGGAACCTCAAAACAGAAATATGAATCAAAGAGAAAGATGCTGACTCGCGCCATTTAGAAGGATCCAAAAATAGTACGATGGAAAGAATTATAACAGGGGGGGGGGGGGTATTAACTAGTTTTATTAGAAGTCTTGAACATCTGCTAATGTTAAAGACAGTCCAATAAGGAAGAGCCGAGAATGGTTTGACTTATGACCTATTTAAAATCGATATCTGCTTCTCCTTCGATTTAGGACCTGAGTTTCATTCTCATCTTGACAATAGAAATTATATGGACTTTTTTTCTACTAAGAAAAGTGTAGTGTTTCTTCTTTATTCCCCCCCCCCAAGCATATAAGCAAACAGCCAAAGAACACGTGCTTTCAACGGACAAGCACTATTAATGGGCAGTGGATGAGTGTCGTGTCCATATTGGATTGTGATGTACAGTTAGTTATTGCCCTCCTGCGGCGAGCTTTTTATTCCATGGAGATGGAAAAAATCCTATACTAAACCATTACGAGCAATATTCATTCCCTATTTATTGATCTCACTCTCCTGCATCCCTTATGACCTCACACATTTGGATAGCATTTTGCCGGTCATCAATTATGCCAATACTATTTCCATTGGCGATACAAACCTTGATTTGTTATAAGACTGATTATTCTCTGGATTACGCTGACACTTGTTAGCAGTGGCGTCTCGTGGCTTGAAATCGTGGGGGTGCTGCAACTTTCGAAACATACATACACACTGTAAGTACAGTGTAGACGTGTTTGAATAAAATATCAAAAAATAAAATAAAAAAGTAAACATGAAAAAATATTGTTTATTGTTCGATAAAATTATACAGTTTAGTATAATCCAAAATTACTTCAAAAAATAAAACCCATTCCTTTAATTGTAATTAAAGGAATGGATTTACAATTTTTGGACATTACAATTAAATCCTTTAATTGTAAGGTTCAAATATTTAAAGAGACGGAGTAAACACGATAAACACTGCGAACACCCTACTACTGGCGCAAACTGCATATAAACAACAGCGGAACTGCGCGACGGGCAGTGCCGCATTACGCTAATAGCTCGCATCTCACTAGGACGTGCATATGCTTGCGCGAGTAGCAATATGACACTGTGGTAAACAGAGTGCTGCTAGCGTCCTTCTAAGTGCTACAAAATGATGGATTTTTATTATTTTTTATACAAAACAAGAGAATTGCTTGGGATTGTGGATGATACAATGAAATATTACAAGCAAATATAAATATATTTATATAGTGAGAAAAATTGGGGATACTGCAGTGCCTATGCACGAGCCTCCCCTGTTTATTAGCATTATATGCAAGCCTGGTTGGCAGGGGATAGCCCACCCGCTCTCCAACCGACAGGCTGTGGGTTTGAATTCCGCTACGGGCACTTGTGCTTGTCGTACTAAGTCTGTATGGAAATTGTTGTGATCCTGACAGACTTCATTCATAAACACCCTATGAAGTAAGGAGAAACCATACGGGGTCTCCAAGAGATGTAATGGGACAGAAAGACACTGCTCTTTCTCTCAGGTCATGACCATAAGTTAATATTCCAAGTAGAGAATTCCCGGTTGTACATCGTGCTTGAATCATGCCTTCATTAGGAGACAAAAATAAAGCCAGACTGTGTTAAATCAACATCAAAGATCACTTTCCAATAGTCGTCGAAATTTCGCATCATTGCGAAATATCAGCTAAAGGTATTCCACAGTTCTTTCAGTACCCTAGAATAAACTGCAGAATATTAAAACAAATTAAATATTTCCACGAAACAGAAATTCTGAAACCGATGATGATTTGTGCTGCAAATTCATAAATATATTCAACACTGCAATAGAACACGCAGCTGCACTTCTCTAAAGAAACGGGTTCAAGCCAAGGAATACGTGGATTATGCGATATAATGCACGGCATGAAATTATGCTAAGATGTATGAGGGCGCAAAAAAACATGCTCAAAATGAATGCGAATAGAGGTTCAAACGTTATTGGAACCAAGTAAACTATTAAAAGAATGGAAAACTATTACTAGAATAAATTTGTAAAAAGCGAAATGTAATCCCTTAAAGTGAACATTTGTAAGTAACGTACTTGATGAAGAAATCGATGATGCAATACTTTGCAACTTAACAAGATAACTCGGCAACTGTACAGATTTAAACTGCGAAAGAACCACAGCCGATACCTCTGTTGAATTTTCGCTACGATTTGGTAATTTGTAGCACTTAATGAAAATACTGTCAAAAAATAATTTCTCTAATGCCTTTTATCCCCAAGGGTAGTAAACGAGGCCGTTTATCCCCAACTAACTTTCTGAAGATTGGCGAGAAGCCAATCTTCGCCCTTAGCTATCACTAATAGTTGGCTCGAATCAATCTGATTTCATAGGGATAAATGGCCGAAATACGGTAGTCAACTGCGGCCATCTTCTGGTCCATAACACCATCTATTATTGCGAGGCCTACAGTCAAGGCCGGCGGAAGCGGGCATACGGGCGCCGCCACGAAGGGGCACGGTTAATAAGTTCATTTTTAGGAAACACAATTTTTATCATATAAACAAAAAATTCTTAGAATGATCAATATTAAAATAAATAAGGCCGGATACACCGAATAAAAATTTTTAAAAAATTGTAATATTGCCGCCTCTTTGATCAGCCGGCTGTTTACAATTTTGCAGCGAGAGCAGGCATTCACACCCCCAATATTATCCACTTAATGCTTGCCTGCAGAATGTTGTGTCTACTGCAGTCTATCTAAAGTGAAACGGTGAACCGTTTTTATGAGCAGAAACGAATTTTCGTACAAAATATTTGTTGCCAATTAACCAGTCATATGGTACGCATCTCAGTAGGCTACTGACAGTAGCGCAGTGCGGACCATTATTTCGTCTCTGTGTCGTGTTATGTAATAATTTCTTGTGGGTATAAAATAGAAATGGAATAAAAAAAAAAAATTATCCGGTGCACAAAATCGTAAGCGACATGCTGCGAAAGAAGCAGCTATTAAAGAAACAAACTGGAGCTCTTATTAAATTTGTTAAAATATTCTGATGCAGATTGTAACCAACTCTATACATTAGAAATCAGAGTTGAAGAACCGTGCACGTCATCCAGTTTGCATGAAACTACTATTGCAACTATTGAACAAGATAACAAGACGCATGATTTAAGTGAAAAACAGTTAGGAGAAGATTTAGTTGTAGTTGACCACGAAACTAACACATTGTTAGTCTCTGTAAATTTAGAAGAGCCAGGTGAATGGGGAAATATTGATGAAAAATTACGAGTTGTTTTAATTGAAATGGGCCTGTTCAAAAGAAAACTATAATATATCCCAGAGATACATATGGTCGTAAATTTGGCGACACCTATTATAATAGAAAAATGGAAAACGGGGAGCTCGTGTCAAGAATACGGCTCATTTATTCCGAAAATGTAAATTGTTTTTTTGCTTTTGTTGCAAACTTTTCGCACCTACTGATCAAGTAGTCTTGTAGAAGGTTATGACGATTGGAGAAATGTAAGTACAACTTTGCATAGACATGAGACTAGTTTAACTCACATGAAACATTTCTTAAAATGGAAGGAATTTGATAAAAATTTAAAAAACAAAACGACTATTGATTGCCAGACTCAAAGCATGTATGAAATGGAAAAGAAACATTGGACGAGTGTTTTAGAACGCTTGATTGAAATTATAAAATTCCTTGGTAGCCAAAATTTAGCTTTTCGCGGATCATCTGATAAATTATATGAAAGGAATAACGGCAATTTTTTAAAATTAGTCGAACTGTTTGCGAAGTTTGATCCCGTTATGGAAAATCATGTTGAAAGGGCCCTACATCGAAACAATAGAGTACACTATTTGAGTAAAGACAGACAAAATGAAATATTGGAAACTTTAAGTAACGCAATCAGGGATACAATTTTATTATCAATTCGAAAATCTAAATATTATTCCATAATTTTAGACTGCACACCGTATGCAAGTAAAACAGAACAAATGACCATTATTATTCGTTTTGTTTCCTGTGATAATGGAATTGTCAAGATCAGGGAAAACTTTTTAGATTTTGCAGATATATCAGATTCCACAGGACGTTGTTTATGTGCAACAATAGTGGAACAACTGGAAAAATGGAACATTCCCATTGAAGACATACGAGGTCAAGGGTATGATAATGGGACAAATATGAAAGGGAATATGGGCTCCAAAATTTGCTTTTGAACAAAAATCCTCGAGCTTTTTACGTGCCATGTGCTGCTCATGCTCTAAATTTAATCATTAACGATGCAGCCAAAGTGAATGCAGATGCAATTAATTTCTTTGCAATTATTCAAGAAATATACAATTTCTTTTCATTCTCTTACAAACGTTGGGCAATCCTTTTAAAGTTCGTAAAAAAATTAACATTGAAACAGCCATCAAAAACGCGATGGGAAAGTAAAATTAATGCAATCCGCCCTCTACGATATCAGTTAAGAGAAATTTACGATGCACTTTTTGAAATTTTAAATAATGAAAATTTTAATAAAGAAACTCAGCATGAAGCACACACATTATGTGCTAAAATAAAGGGCTACAAATTTATTTGCTCTCTTATAACTTGGCATGATTTACTTAACAGAATAAACTGTGAGTAAAATGCTTCAAGACAAAAATATGAACATTACACTTGCTTTACAATCTATCGAAAACTTAAAATTATTCTTACAAAAGTATCGATCAGATACAAATTTTAAAGAAGTTCTAAAAACGGCAAAAGAACTGAGTGAAGAGGTGGATGGAGAACAAGAATTTAAAACTGGTAAAGAAGTTCGACGACGAAAGAAAACACGATAATTTGACTACGAGCGTCATGATGAAACGCCACAATCGCCAGAAGATAAATTTAGAGTGAATGTGTTTTATACATTTCTAGACGTTGCAATGTGTTCGTTAATAGAACGTTTTGAACAACTAAAAACATTATGATAATTTCAATTTCTTGTATAGATTACTACAAATTAATAACGAAGATTTACAAAAAAATTGCGACGATTTAGAGATTCTCTTGAAGGAGCGATAATAAAGACGTAAATGCAATAGAACTATATGACGAGTTATGTGCTTTCGGGATATTTTTCGGAAGGATAATTTAAATATTCAAAACCCTTTCGATATTCTTAATTTTATTGTGTCCAATAATTTATCTTTCCCTAACTTTTCAATTGCTTTAAGAATACTATTAACCTTACCTGTTAGTGTATAGCGAGCGGTGAACGTTCCTTTTCCAAGTTGAAATTGATTAAAACCTACTTAAGAACAAGTATGTCACAAAAAAAGGCTTGTTAGTTTGGCGTTAATAGCTATTGAAAATGATGTATGCGCGGAATTAGACGTTAAGACCATTATTTCTAATTTGGTGAATACGAAATCAAAAACCCTAAAATTTTAATTAAAAAAAATTCAAGTATATTTATGTAATTTAATTTATTTTCTGTTATTCTGTAAAGATGTTATTTTTTGAATACTTATATTAAATGTTCTAATTATTTCTGAATTATTTTCTTATTTTCCCATCTATCTTGAGTTTCTTTTATTTTCCCAAAAGATAGTTCCACTTATAAAAATTATTAAACAAGTTTTACAAGTTACTACGAATTTAGTAACTTGTAAAATGCAAGAATTTTTTAAACTTTAGTTCAAATAAATTTTAACTTTAATTAAAATTCATTTTACTTTTGTTAGCGATTCGGGTCGGTGAGAAGGCTATAATCCCTGAATCATTATATTCAACGATTAAAGTGAAGTGGCTTTGTCAAAATTTGCTTCAACTCTTAAGAATTGTTTGAATATTCGGGTATTTAACGATTATGCTGCCTAGCCAACACCCCCGGGTCGTTACATTTAGCGAACCAACGTGTGGCTGTTCTGTCAAAATTTATTTAGGAAATTTCAAATAATTAAAATTTTTATTATCATAAGAGAACCGCACTCTCCCGGATCGTTACAGGGGCGCTTAGATAGAAATTGCATGCGGAGGCCAAAGACCGTAGCGCTGATTCTGCCAACAGTCGTTAAGTTGGAGGCTTAAAAACCCACATTTCTGTTTTCTGCGAGAAAACCCTATTTCGTACGACTTTGGCAACGAAAAAAAAATAAAAAAGCCTAGAAAAAGGTCTAGTGCGGTGTTTCTCAAACTTTACAGGGCGCAGAGTACTCGGACAAAGCACAGATGAGTCTTCATATTCTTCCGCTGTGAGGAAAATTGTGGAGTAGTTTGCATAACGTACACTCTCTTAGTATTTTGAGTGGATAATTAAGTGGAGGAAAATTAGGACAGGAGTTCTCAGAGGCCCATGGCGACAGAGCGGACGATTTCTTT